>NW_017672955.1:0-155561 GCF_001879085.1 Nicotiana attenuata
CCAGGACTTTTGGGTGAAGTTTAAAGCTGTGCGATCGCGTAGAGGTGAGTGCGATCGCATTGAAGAGACTGGTCAGACTATGCGATCGCGGGAAAACTTATGCGATCGCGTTGAAGGAATTTGGAAATGCCTGGAGAAGACACTATGCGATTGCAAGAATGGAATCGCGATCGCAGAGAACAAATTCTCTGAACACCAGCAACAGAAATTCTGCAACAACTCTAAGGCCAAAAACACCCCGAACTACCTCCGAAACACTCCCAAGCGCTCGGGGCTCCTAACCAAACATCCACACTAACTCAACAACACTCTACGAACTAACTCGAGCGATCAAACCGCCAAAATAACATCAAAATCATTGAATCAAACCCCAAAATCATCATTTTTCATTATAAGTTCATAAACTTCTAACTTTAGATATTTAGGCCCGAAACACATCAAATGACGTCCGATTTCGACCAAACTTTACAGAAAGCGCTTAACACATATTTAAGACTTTTACCGGGCGTCGGAACCAAAATACGAGCCCGATACCATAGTCTTTTAATCAATTTTCATTTCCATTTTCCTTAAGAATTTCAGAAAAATAATTTCACAGAAAAATTCATTTCTCGAGCTCTCGACCTCGGAATTCGACTCCGGGCATATGCCCGAGTCTCATATTTTTCTACGGACCCTCCGGGACCGCCAAATCACGGGTCCGGGTCCGTTTACCAAAAATNTGCAATCCGATGCCTATCCAAAACTCACCCGAGCCCTCGGGGCTCCAAACCAAACATGCATACAACCTCAAAAATATCCTACGGACTTGCTCGTGCAATCAAATCGCCAAATAACATCAAAATCATTGAATCAAGCCTCAAAACACATGATTTTTCTTCTAAACTTCATAAACTTTCAAACTTGGAACTTATAATCCGAAACACGTCAAACGACGTCCGATTTCGACCAAACTTTACAGAAAGCGCTTAACACATATTTAAGACTTTTACCGGGCGTCGGAACCAAAATACGAGCCCGATACCATAGTCTTTTAATCAATTTTCATTTCCATTTTCCTTAATAATTTCAGAAAAACAATTTCACGGAAAAATTTATATCTCGGGCTCTAGGCCTCGGAATTCGATTCCGGGCCCATGCCCGAGTCCCATATTTTTCTACGGACCTTCCGGGACCGTCCAATCTCGGGTCCGGGTCCGTTTACCAAAAATATTGACCAAAATCAACTATAATCATATTAATATCAAAATTCTTCAAATTTTTCACGGAATTCACATATTTCAACATGACAGCTTTCCGGCTACGCGCCCGGACTGCGCACGCAAATCGAGGCAAGTAAAAAAATAAGGTTTTTAAGGCCTCAAAAGCACGGAATGGATGAGGAAATAAGTGATGACCCTTTGGGTCGTCACACATATCCAAGTGGGTGATGTCAAAATTATTGTCAGAGACAAAATTGGCTCAGGGCTTTTATTCTTTAGAGATGCTTGATAAATGTCATGACCCCAAAACCGACCAGGTCGTGATGGCGCCTATCATGAAACTAGGCCAGCCGACACGTTTTCAAAGTAATCCACATTTCATTTAAAACTTAAGTAAAACCATTTTTCAATTGAAAACCGATAAAAGATATAAAGTCAAAATCAATCAAAGCAGAAAAATACAAGCCCGACCTCAGGTGTCACTAAGTCATGAGCAATGCTACAATAGTTCTGAAACAAGAAAAGACCAAAACAGTCAGGAAATAACAACAATGTACTAATAGGAAGATAGAGAAGGAGAAAAGCGGAACTGCGATCGCCAGGCAACTACCTTGCTATCTCCGTGAAGTCCGCGACTGGAATAGTCAACAACCGCTACCGTATCCTGCGATACATGGATTTGCACACAAGGTGCAGGGGGTAACGTGAGTACACCAACTCAGTAAGTAACAAGTCCAAACTATGGACTGACAGGTAGTGACGAACCAAACCTCACAGGTAACACAATTAAACTGTACAGTAAAGTAGGCACGCTTGCAGTTCAAGTGTTTTAACTCAACAGTAAATAAACACAATCAGAACAATGTGGAGTATAAAGCTCAGCAAATCCCTATCTACCAATGCACAGAAAAATATGAAAAGTGTACCATGTACCTCCACTCTCAAGTGTTCAACCACTCGGTACCGTATATGGCCATCCGGCCTAGGGAAGATCCATCCTGGAATATATACACATCATTGACCGTAGTCATCCAGTACCGAGGAAGGCCATTCCAACCTTATGGAGAAGATCCATCTCAAGGTATAAGTACATCGGACAAGATCCATGTCCAGGGAAGATCCATCCCTCAGTAATATCAACTGCGCTCACTGGGGGTGTGTAGACTCCGGAGGGGCTCCTTTCCAGTCTCTCACACACAGGCTCAAAATGCCATGATACCATCCCGAAACAATGATTTGATGTGCCAAATAACTATAATCGAGGCTGAGACATGATACAGTATGCATGAACAAGACTGAGTACAGAATATCAATGAAGCTAATGATATAACAGCAAGAAACGACCTCTCGGGTCTCAATAGTATCGGCGTGAAGCCTTAACATGATAATTAGCATGATTTACAGCTCATTAACTTAATCACGTAATCACAACACAGATATCCGCAAGGAGTCACTAAGCGGTGCCATGGAATGATCCAGGCCGCAATTCTCATAGTGCACGCCCACACACCCGTCACTTAGCATTTGCGTCACCTCAATAGTAATCATAGAACACATAGTTTGGGGTTTCGAGCCCTCAGAACCAAGTTTGGAAGTGTTACTTACCTCACACCAAGCCAAAACTCTAGCATGCTGTCACGACCCAAAACCCGACTCGTCGTGATGGCGCCTATCGTGAAACTAGGCCAGCCTCAACTCAACAATCAACCCGATAATAATAAGTTTGAAAACATTTACGGAAGCTTTTAACAGTTAAGGAACTATTTGAAACATAACAAATTCCAAGAATAAATACAATCAGCCCAAAACCGGGGTGTCACTAAGTGCATGAGCGTCTAAGGAGAAATACATAGTCTCATATAATGTCTAAGGGAACAACTGAAATACAACTGAAAAGTAAGGTGAAGAGCCAAGGCCTACGAACGCCGTACAGGTACCTCAATAATCTTCTAAGTCAGAAGCCTCGATCAAACATCCACCACTGGATCCAGAGTGCCTGAATCTGCACACGAGGTGCAGGGGGTAACGTGAGTACACCAACTCAGTAAGTAACAAGTCCAACCTTTGAACTGATAGGTAGTGACGAACTCACCCTCCTCAAGGATAACAGAAATAATGTACAGAAACGTAGGCATGCTTTCAGTTAAATAAACAGCTCGAACAGTAAAACAGAGCAGGTATAAACATGGTAAAAGAGTGTAACTCTGCTACATATACATGTCAGTGCACACGCTATGTGGAATGCACCATGCTGAGTGCCTCATGTGCCCACAACCTCAAATGCTCGTCCACTCGGTACTGTATATGGCTCATACGGCCTAGGGAAGATCCATCCCGGAATATATACATCTCTGATAGCAATCACTCAGTACTGAGGAAGGCCATTCCAGCCTATGGAGAAAATCCATCTCCAGATAATATCAATAACAAACTCACAACCAATCGGTACTGTATATGGCTCACAAGGCCTAGGGAAGATCCATCCCGGAAAATATACACATCACTGACAACAGTCATCCAGTACCGAGGAAAGCCATTCCAGCCTATGGAGAAGATCCATCTCCAAATATAAATACTTCGGACAAGATCCATGTCCAGGGAGGATCTATCCCTCAATATCATCAACTGCGCTCACTGGGGTGTAAAGACTCCGGAGGGGCTTCTCTCTTTAGCCCATGAGCTATAACAAAGCCAACGAAGGCATGTTCAATATCTCACTGCGGCGTGCAGCCCGATCCCATACTGTCACTCAATATCAGGCTCTCGGCCTCACTCAGTCATCACTCTCCAGTCTCACACACGCACGGCTCAAAATGTCATGATACTAGCCCGAACAATGATATGATGTGTCAAATAACAATTATCGAGACTGAGGCATGATATAATATGCATGAACAGGACTGAGTACAGAATATCAATGAAGCAAGTGATATGACAGCAAGAAACGACCTCTCTGGTCTCAACAGTATTGGCGTGAAGCCCTAACATGATAATTAGCATGATTTGCAGCTCATTAACTTAATCACATAATTACAACACATATATCAGCAAGAAAGAGTCACTAAGCGGTGCCATGGAATGATCCAGGCCGCAATTCTTACGGTGCACGCCCGCAAGCCCGTCACTTGGCATTTGCGTCACCTCAATAGTAATCATAGAACATATAGTTCGGGGCTTCGAACACTCAGAACCAATTTTGGAAGCATTACTTACCTCAAGCCAAGCCAAAACTCTAGCACGCGATGCCCTTGCCTCTCGATTCGGCCTCCCAATGCCCCAATCTAACCAAAATCAGAACCATAACATCAATATATTCTAAGGGAACAAAGCTCACGCAAAAATAATCAAATTACACCACAAATCCCGAAATTGGTCAAACCTGACCCCCGGGCCCACGCCTCGGATTTCGATAAAAATCACATCACTTAAATCCTTATCCTCCCACGAGTCTATACATACCAAGAACATCAAAGTCGGACCTCAAATGGTCCCTCAAATCACCACTCAAAGCTTTCCAAAACTCAAGCCCTAATCCTCCATTTTTAGGCTTTGAACCCCACTAATTTCATGATTAAACAATGGAAAAATCATCATAAACACAAATAATAAGGCCTAAGTAACTTACCCCATTGAAAATCCTTGATTCCTCTTGAAAATCACTGCCCATAGCTCAAGTCCCGGCCAAAAATCGTGAAGAATGACCAAGAATTCGCGAAGGAACCTTTATATACACTCTGCCCAGCACTTCCGCATCTGCGGTCCCCATTACGCATCTGCGGAGCCGCATCTGCGCAAAATCCTCCGCTTCTACGGAATTTCATTAAAAGGCATTTTTGCTTCTGCGGTTGCCTGGCCGCACCTGCGGTCATCGCAGATGCGGGGACCAAACCGCACCCGGACCCCTATTGCGCACCTGCGCTACATAACTGCTTCTGCGGACCTCGCACCTGCGGTCCCAAATTCGCAGGTGCGGAAATAACAGGAACAGCAAAATCTGCAGCACAACTCAAATTCCAAACTTCCCGTCAACCACTCAAAACCATCTCGAGGCTCTCGGAACCTCAACCAAACATGCCGACAAGTCACGTAACATCATTCAAACTTGCTCCAACCTTCGGAACACTCAAAACAACATCAAAACATCAAATCACCCTCAGATTCAAGCCTAAGGATTCCAAAAACTTCTGAATTCCGAATTCGATCAAAAAGTCTATCAAACCTCGTCCGAATGACCTGAAATTTTGCACACACGTCCCAAATGACACCACGGACCTACTCCAACTTTCGGAATTCCATTCCGACCCCGATATCAAAATTTCCACTACCGACCCGAAAGCGCCATAATTCCAATTTCGCCAATTCAAGCCTAAATCTACCGCGGACCTCCAAATTACATTCCGAACACGCTCCTAAGTCCCAAATCACTTCACGAAGCTATCCCAATCATAAAAACCAAATTTCGAGATCGTTTACTCACAATTCAACTTCCGGTTGACTTTTCCAACTAAATGGCCAACTTAATAGACTAAGCATCTCATTCCTCCACAAAACCACTCCAAACTCGAACCAACCAACCCGATACCACATAATACAGCTGAACAAGACATAAAGAAGCAGAAATGGGGGAAACGGGGCTGAAATTCATAAAACAACCGGCCGGGTCGTTACATCCTCCCCCACTTAAACATACGTTCGTCCTCGAACATGCCCAGAGTTGTTCCGAAAACATCAAATCGCTGTATAACCTTACTGTCACACCTTCTTTTTTCACTACTACACCCCTTGAAGAGTATAATAAAGGGAGTTTTTCCAACTAAAGGACAATCGAAATGGGATTCGTCTATTAAGAGATTCAGAGTCGCCACTTGGGAGATTTATGGTGTCCCAAGTCACCGGTTGAATCCCGAATCGAGGAAAATAATGACTCTGTTTAACAGTCCGCGAACCAGAAATCCGAGTAAGGAATTCTGTTAATCCGGGAGAAGGTGTTAGGCATTCCCGAGTTCCGTGGTTCTAGCACGGTCGCTCAACTGTCATATTCGGCTAAAATTATCTGATTTTAATACATTTTGAACCTATGTGCAATATATATATACCTCAAATGCTTTTCCAGACAAGTCCTGGCAAATACACATGCTTTGTAAAATTAGTGCTATAGTAAAGGCTAAATGCTGTAACTTAATAATTTATTACTCCGTCATTAAATATTGGACGCTTTCAATTTTCAACTGATAAATTCACTTTACTCCAATCCATGATTCAACCTAGAATAAAACTTACAGAAAGATGAGCAAGAGGCAAAAGAATATATGGGATAATCCCGCATTTAGCCATTTCCAAGTCCTAAACTTCTTCAATTAGGGCAGTAATTGTTTGGGTTAAATCCATCCAATGTTTACCCCTCCAGTGTCCTCCTTGTTCAATTAGGCCACTTCAATTATGACGTCAAAAAAAAATGTGAATAAGAAGATTAGCCATAGCACGAGAGAAAACTGGTTGCAGCATCTCATACAAAATCAAGTGCACTGTCCAACAAAATGCCCAATAAAAATTGTAAAAAAAAAAAACAATAACTACCATGTATTATTCCACAACAAACTTATCACAAATCCAGAATATCACAAATTCAGAATATCGCAAACTCACGCACATTTATCACTGAAGCTTTTCAGTGTATATACCCGAGTGTCCCCTCCCAAGCTGCGCTTCATTTTTTGATTAGTGTATATGTAGAGTCTTAGGTCTAGGGTGTATTTTGTGTATTTTGCAAATTAGTCCCTAGGTCTTTTTGTGTTAAGTTCTTAGGGTCTTTTTATTTGTTTTTTATTCCAAAGAAGAGTCTAGAAGGGTCCCTAGGCTTAATGGACTAATCCGAATTGGGCCAAGAACTGGGCTCTAAAACTCTTAAAATTGTGATCCAACACCTTAATTGACTCCTTTTAAAATAAGATAAAAATACTACACAATGCAAAAGCTAACATGAAACTATTATATATTTTTTTTGTATTTTCAAGATTATGTAAAGATAAAAATAAGGTACTATTTTTGTATATTTTTTTATTTAAATTTATGAAAGATATGTAAGCTAAAATATTTTTTTTGTAATTTTTCATTTTTATGACGAAAATAAAGTAAAGAAGTAAAAAATAGTTGAAATAGCTATATTAGGCCTATATTAAATATTTACATGCTAAAATATAAAAAATCTTGGGGAGGGTCAAAAATCACATGTCTACAGCTGCCCCTCTTTGACTGGAAATACGAAGTATTTTCAGACAAAGAACGACTAGACAGGTTTTTTTTGACCCGACCCTTATTTGGAGAGACTAAAACTAAGAGAAGAGGGGAATGTGACCGAGCCCCGGTATCTGAGCTGCCTACATATCCTTGGCTATAAAGGAATCAGGCCACGTGTAGTTCAGAAGTGAGTGAGATGATGGAGTATGCCGAGATGGAGAGCCAGTTGAGGTGCCGTTCCGCCGAGGTTCCGGTCCGCGGTCCTGTTATTACATCAAAATCAAAAGAAATGAAAAAGACTAGCTAAGCCTGACAACTATGAGTTACAAGATTCCTATCTATAAGTCTTCTGAAGCTTGATCTTGAGTCTTGAATGGTTCTTCATGCAGACTTTAGATTTGAACATTGGCGCTTGCTAGTTGCAGGTGCTAGTTCATCCTGCTTCAGCTTTTTGGATCAGGACCAGGCATGCGGTGTTTGTGGCCTTGGCCATGTCTTGAGCAGCCCACATCTTTCATCAACTTCTGCATTTGGATTAACTTCTTGCCTTTCTCCTTTTTTCTTTATTATGACTAACTTCTGTTGATCACCTCGGACTGTTGACTCGCATTCTTGCCGCGAACTTCTTTTGTTGCTAACTTGAATTGTGTTCTGAAGTGAATTCTGTTATTCTCCGGGTAGGCGCCTGATTGCCAATACTTGAACTGTCTTCTTTCAAAAGCTTGAATTGTTTTCCCTTGAAACTTGAACTGTCTTCCCTTGTTCTCCAGGTGGGCGCCTGATTGCTGAAACTTTCTGTGTTCCCTTGTTTTCTATATGGGTGCCTGCAATCAAAACAAACAAAACAAACGAAATTTTCTGCCCCAGTTTGCACTAGGAAGATTTATGAGTTGTTAGCAAAATTGTAAACCACTTATACTGTTGATGCAATGATGAGAGTAAACTAAAGACTAGACTAGGATGTGCGTCTCCTACGAGTAAAACCAAAAACTTTGACTAGTAAATGCGTCTGCTAAAATAAAACCTAAATGAACCAAACTAGGAAGTGCGTCTCCTAGGGTGAATTTAAATGACCAAGGTAGGAAATGCGTCTCCTAGGGGTGAAAACTTCAGTGACTAAAACTAGGAAGTGCGTCTCCTATGAATGAACTCTTAATTTAGGAACTGCGTCTCCTATGGGTGAAACTTCAATGACTCAAACTAGGAAGTGCGTCTCCTATGAATGAACTCTCAATTTAGGAAGTGCGTCTCCTACAGGTGTATCCTGAAAGACCCAGACTAAGAAGTGCGTCTCCTAGGGGTGAAATCTCAATTTAGGAAGTGCGTCTCCTACAGGTATATTCTGAAAGACCCAGACTAAGAAGTGCGTCTCCTAGGGGTGAAACTTCAATGATTCAAACTAGGAAGTGCGTCTCCTATGAATGAACTATCAATTTAGGAAGTGCGTCTCCTAAAACAAAAATATAACCTACCCAAACTAGGAAGTGCGTCTCCTAGGGGTGAAACTTCAATGATTCAAACTAGGAAGTGCGTCTCCTATGAATGAACTCTCAATTTAGGAAGTGCGTCTCCTACAGGTATATTCTGAAAGACCCAGACTAAGAAGTGCGTCTCCTAGGGGTGAAACTTCAATGACTCAAACTAGGAAGTTCGTCTCCTATGAATAAACTTAGATGACCCAAAACTAGGAAGTGCGTCTCCTATGGGTGAAACTCAATTTAGGAAGTGCGTCTCCTAAAACAAAAATATAACCTACCCAAACTAGGAAGTGCGTCTCCTAGGGGTGAAACTTCAATGATTCAAACTAGGAAGTGCGTCTCCTATGAATGAACTCTTTTCCTGAAAGACCCAGACTAGGAAGTGCGTCTCCTAGGGGTAAACTCTTAATTTAGGAAGTGCGTCTCCTAAAATATAACCTACCCAAACTAGGAAGTGCGTCTCCTAGGGGTGAAACTTCAATGATTCAAACTAGGAAGTGCGTCTCCTATGAATGAACTTAAATGACCCAAAACTAGGAAGTGCGTCTCCTAGGGGTGAAACTCAATTTAGGAAGTGCGTCTCCTAAAATATAACCTACCCAAACTAGGAAGTGCGTCTCCTAGGGGTGAAACTTCAATGATTCAAACTAGGAAGTGCGTCTCCTATGAATGAACTCTTAATTCCTGAAAGACCCAGACTAGGAAGTGCGTCTCCTAGGGGTGAAATTTCAATGACTCAAGCTAGGAAGTGCGTCTCCTAGGAATAAACTTAAATGACCCAAAACTAGGAAGTGTGTCTCCTAGGGGTGAAACTCAATTTAGGAAGTGCGTACTACCTAAAATATAACCTACCCAAACTAGGAAGTGCGTCTCCTAGGGGTGAAACTTCAATGATTCAAACTAGGAAGTGCGTCTCCTATGAATGAACTCTTAATTCCTAAAAGACCCAGACTAGGAAGTGCGTCTCCTAGGGGTAAACTCTTAATTTACGAAGTGCGTCTCCTAAATATATAACCTGAAAAACCTAGACTAGGAAGTGCGTCTCCTAGAGGTAATGTGTGATCTTCTCAATAGCCTTTGCGTAAGCAGAATTGGGGAATTACACCTGAAAATTTCAAGCTTCCCATCTTGGTATGAACATAGCTTCCGTCCCTGCTTCAGACAAAGAAAACTTGTGAGTTTAAACATGGTGGTTGGTTTGTGGCCTTGACTTTGCGGCGATTGCTCCTTCACTTGCCATGATAACTTTGATTTCACCTTGAAAAGACGTTGCTTGCTTATTAACTAACCAATTTCTTTGCCACCCTTATCACAGAAAATATCTCTTCTCCGTTCAAACCCAATACCCTTTATCCATTGCATTGCTCATGAACTGACATTTACCAAACCTTTTTGTTTCACATGAATCCCAAAGCACGTCCATTGCCCCCACTCTGTGTGTATGCTGCTCTTTCTTGACTTAAACCACCGGCCTTGACCTTGAGGTCTTTAGCTCCCCCATTTGCCATGATAACTTTGACTTCTGCTTGGAAGGTCTTGCTCGTCACTGGTTTAACACCCTTTTATCAAGCTTATCACAGGGAATACCTTTGATCTGTTCATCCTAACCCTTCATTTGTTGCATGAATTGACATATACCAAGCCTTTGCATTTCACAAGGATCCCAAAGCATGTTGATTGTTGCCAACTCAGCGTGCCTGCTGTTCTTTCCTGACTTATGACGCTTTGATGTGTTCACCAGATCCCGTTTTGTCCAATTGGAAAGCTTGGTGGCAGATTTTGAAGTCATTTCTCACTTGTTATGACCAAACAGACTCAGGAGGAGGAAGAAAACACAACAAAAGGAATAGAGTAAAGGACAAATGAAAGAGATGATTCCTAACAAGAAAACCACAAAGTAGAAACCTATCGGATGTGGATACCAACTCTACTGACCATGACATGCACCTGCGACCTATTCTGTTAAGCAAACCTGATGTTCAGCTGTTGTCGTACCTTTTTGACGTGAAACTAGGCTTTGATGCTCCGCCTATCCAATTTGAATCACAATCCTTTTTCGACTTGTAGTGCCCGAAGGGTTTTCACCATCAAGCCTCTCTCATTTTGGTCTTTCTCTCATCTCACCGTCGCCTTATGGTGCCCGTGAAGGTTTTCACCAATAAGACTCTCTCATTTTTTATTTCTCTCAGCTTTCATCGCCTTGTGGTACTCGAGAGGGTTCTCATCAACAAGACTCTCTCATTCTTCATTTCCCTTGTTTAGACCGGAGTGTTGCCTCTGATATGATTCACCTCTACTCGCTTGATTTGGCATCTCTCGAAGACTGATTGGAAGGTCTTTCTTTGGACCGTAATGTGGGCTTTTGGATAGGGTTAGAAAGAAAGGGTATCAAAGGCTCAAAACAATTCAAATGGGTTCAAACATACAACTTTCGGAATCAGATTTCTTACAACAATCACAACTTCTGCCCCAGTTTCTTTCTTGGGGACTTTTGGATTTTTATTTTGGTGTGACTGAACCTCAGAGAGAGGCTGCCTACGTATCCTTTCGGAATCAAGTCAAACGTAGTTCATGACAGAACTTTTTGTTGCTATTTTCCTTTCTTCTTCTTTTTTCTTCTTTCTTTCCTTTTTTTTCTCCTCTTTTCTTTGCTTTACTCTTTTTCCATTTTTCTTTCTCTTTTTCTCTTTTTTTTTCTTTTTCTCTTTTTTTTTCTTTTTGTTGTTTTTCTTCTCCTCTTCTTTTTTTTTCTTTCTCTTTCCATTTTTCTTTCTCTTTTCATTCTTTTCTTTCTCTTTTTCTCTTTTTCCTTCTCTTTTTCTCTTTTTCCTTTACTTATCTTTTGCGCTTGCGTTTCTGAACTTTGCTACTGATTCCAAAAGAGGTGTATGAAAGAAAATAAATAAGGCTCAAAGGGGTAACAAAGGATAAAGTAGTTTAGATAGCAGAACAAAATGCCCTCGTCATTCCAATCCTCAAAACATGCCAAGTACAAACAACACAATTAAACAAACTAAGGAGAACATTTGAAACATCTTTTTATTGTACCAGACTTGATAACCATATCCACACATTCGCCTTCTACATCTGTTGAATACAAAGCACCATTGGACAACACTCTTACTCTCCTTACCATGAACGGCCCCTGTCAATTTGGTAAACTTGCCTTTAGCTTCAACTCGATTCAGCATGGTGTATTTCAATAGGGTTTCTTTACGTTCTATCTGCCCCAGTTTCACATAATTCGGGCTTGAAGTGATCTCAAAATGCCTCCACTTATTTCCCTCAAATGTCCCTACATCTTCAAATTTGTTTCATTGCCTCATGACTAAACTGACTTTTAAGACCAGGCTGAGAATTTTGCATGCATGTCATGTCACTAGAACCAGCATGAAAAGAACTGTAAAAAGAGAAGAGAACTAAACAAAAATGACTAGAAATGGCAGAAAATAGAGAATTGCGGTCCAACGGTGAAAGGGTTTAAACAACAAAACAAGCAACATAAACTGTGATACAACCCTAAAACAAACCTAGATAACACTAAATAAGACACTACGACTAAAGGAACTAGACAAAATAAAGGATAGAAGGGTTTGAGTCACAAGACAATATCCGGATTACAACCCTGAAATAACCCGGACAACAGAAATGACAACAAAATAAACCATCAAAACTCCACTCCGGCTGACCAAGAAATGGAGCGTCTTCCCAATTACCAAGCACGGCATCTTAGCCACTGAGTTTCGCATCAATACTGCCAAGACCATTATCAACTTTAATCAACAAGTTCCCAAGAGGATTCCCATGTTCCCTGTCACTGTCACTGACCACAACTACCCCTTCTTGAATCATTCTTTCTATTTCCCGTTTCAAAGAGCGACAATCTTCAATGCTACGCCCCCGGACTTTAGAGTGATACATGCATCGAACAACAGGATCAAAGCCTTTCGCATATGGGTCTAAAAAATTGCTTTTGGGCACCCGTATCAACACTCAGTTCTGTTGTTGTCTGCCATTGCCTTTTGACTTTATGTTGTAGAGAAGAGTTACCACTTCAAAAACCACAAACCAACCACCCTTCTGATATGAGTATAACAAAATGAAGCCATCACGTTAGCGTTAGGGCATTTAACATAAGATAATCTCACTTTACGTGCAATGCACCTAGCCACAGTTATCGGTTCTAAAATGACTTCGAGGGTACAAAGGTCATTTGGCATCATCCTAATTTGTTCATTTCAACCTCTCTTTTCTTTGCTTTTCTAGCACTTGGTTGCTCATTTTTCCTTCCTCTTTTTCCTTCTAATTATCACTTTTTCGTTTCCTCTCATTTCTCACATCACATGATTTCACCTCTCTTTCTTTTCCTTTTATTTTTTGATTTTTTTTTCTTTTTGTTTCTTTTCTTTTTTCTTTTAGTAAAAAAAATGATTCGGTCGAACCCTACGTAGGTTGCCTACGTATCATGACCCCGCATGAATCAGATTTTTGCGTAGTTCTGGAAGATCGAGAATAAAGCAAATAAACTAACGTTCTCTTTTTTTTTCTTTTTTTACCTTAATGACTACTCTGATGAGAAGAGAGAAATAAAAGAAGCAAATCTTTTTTTTTTTTTGAATTTTCTAGACTTAATATTCTATAACCTATTCTAAACTCGAGCTTAACGGGCATGTTTTTTTTCGTTTTTTTTCTTTTGAAACAAATACTCTATTAAGGAAATATCCTAGAAGAGAAAAATATTTTTTGATTCTTTTTTTTTAGGAAGAAAAATCTAAAGAAAAAACCACAGAAAAGTGTTTTGACTTTTCAATTGATATCCTGACGCAAGATTTCGAAACAAGCAATAAAAAATATTTTTGGATTTCAATTTTGATTGCCTAAAAGAGAAACTCTGAAAATAAACCAAAGATCAAGTATGTTGTCTTTTTTCTTCTATGTACAATATCCTAAAGTTCTAATGAAAATAATTTTTTTTTTCATTTTCACTAATTTCCCAAAGAAACACCTCAAAAGAAAATCTTTTTGGATTTTGGAATTAACACATTAAAGAAAGCTTTTAAAGAAGTACTAAAAGAAAATTCTTTTTTTTTTTGAATTTTGGTCCTAATATACTTAAAGGAAACATAAAACAATTCATTTTAAGTCCTACATATTAATTGCCTAAAGGAAAAATAACCTCAAATTTTTTTTTCCATTTCTAGAATTAGTATTCTAAAGAAAACTTATAACGGAAATATAAAATGCAACATCTCTTTTTTGGATTTTTGAGTTACAGCACATTTTTTCAAATATAAAGCAGAAAATACAATAACAAAAGACTTGACATTACTGTATAAAACTAGAAAGTAAAAGACGACATAAAAATAAAATAAAAATCTCCTCAAGCAACTTCTGAATGCAGTGGCCCTGGGTATCTGTCATGCTCAAACTCCGATAAGTAAATCCACACATGTATGAGAAATCTTAAACCAACACTATGTGAGACAATAACATTCCCTACTAGACACATGCAAGACATGGTTTAGGCTATTTTTTGCAAAATGGTTTATTTTGGCCAAAGGATTGCTAGAAGTGCAAAATTTGGCTAAGACCCCGCAAAGCCAAGAACCTAAGCTTACTAGGAAGACCGGACCCTATGTGGGTTGCCTACGTATCACGCCCCGAAAGACGAGAATCAGGTATGCGTAGTTCGGGCAGATTGAATACAGGCGAAAATTAAAAAAAACAACTAACTTAGAGGAAAAAAAAATTGTCTTTTCCTTGAAAATGATGAAACATGCAAACTCTTTTTTGGATTTTCTTTTTCCTTTTAATTTTTTTTGATTTTTGAAAAATGATAAAAGTGCAAAATCTTTTTCAATTTTTCAAGCTCTTTTTTTTCCTCAACAAAATGTGATAGAAAATATAATTGGGCCCCACTCGCTTTATCTTCACACTTCACTCTCTCTTTTTTCTTTTTTGCATTTTTCCCTATTTTTTTTTTCATTTTTTTTTATTTGCCCTCAGCTATCCTTGGTCTGCCAAATGACCCTTTTACCCTTGAATATATGCAACATGTAGCACATAGGATGCATCAAGATGGTCTTTTCATTTCAGGTCACCTGTCCTAGACGGACCCAGCCCCTGTGTTGTGTCCCCTAAGTCAAATGCACATGATGCAAACAAACGTTCCTACTAGGGATCCGGCATGAGATTTTGTTCTTCTAGGTTTAAACCCTAGGTTTATTGGTCTAGACCTGGCTTACCCGAGCGGACAACTTGGGCCGAGGGGGAGGCAGCGTACCGGGGATACAGAAGCTCCGCCGGCTTAGCAACTTATCCAAACCTCGTTCTAAATGGGAAAAGACTCTAAACAGAACAGAAGCTACACGAAGTGCACCCTTCTCCATGATGTAGAAGACTCAGAGAGAGGAAGGGATTCGTAACAGTTTATATATACAATTCAACAAATATCAAGGCGGTAAAACATTTAGCACGTATAGCATGGAACATGTAGGAAAATCAGATAAAGCCAAATATAACAATTATACTAAGCTCGAATTCTGAACCCTGAACAAAAAGTTCTGGGTTCCGTCCCCAGCAGAGTCGCCAGAGCTGTCACACCTCCTTTTTTCACTACTACACCCCGTGAAGAGTATAATAAAGGGAGTTTTTCCAATTAAAGGACAATCGGAACGGGATTCGTCTATTAAGAGATTCAGAGTCGCCACTTGGGAGATTTATGGTGTACCAAGTCACCGGTTGAATTCCGAATAGAGGAAAATAATGACTCTGTTTAACAGTCCGCGAACCAGAAATCCGAGTAAGGAATTCTGTTAACCCGAGAGAAGGTGTTAAACATTCCCGAGTTCCGTGGTTCTAGCACGGTCGCTCAACTGTCATATTCGGCTTAAATAATCTAATTTTAATACATTTTGAACCTATATACAATATATATATATACCTCAAATGCTTTTCCAGACAAGTCCTGGCAAATACACATGCTTTGTAAAATTAGTGTTATAGTAAAGGCTAAATGTTGTAACTTAATAATTTATTACTCCGTCATTAAATATTGGACGCTTTTAATTTTCAACTGATAAATTCACTTTACTCCAATCCATGATTCAACCTAGAATAAAACTTACAGAAAGATGAGCAAGAGGCAAAAGAATATATGGGATAATCCCGCATTTAGCCATTTCCAAGTCCTAAACTTCTTCAATTAGGGCAGTAATTGTTTGGGTTAAATCCATCCAATGTTTACCCCTCCAGTGTCCTCCTTGTTCAATTAGGCCACTTCAATTATGACGTCAAAAAAAAACGTGAATAAGAAGATTAGCCATAGCACGAGAGAAAACTGGTGCAGCATCTCATACAAAATCAAGTGCACTGTCCAACAAAATGCCCAATAAAAATGGTAAAAAAAAAAACCAATAACTACCATGTATTATTCCACAACAAACTTATCACAAATCCAGAATATCACAAATTTAGAATATCGCAAACTCGCGCACATTTATCACTGAAATATCACATGGACAAAAATCAAGGAATAAAAGGGATAAGGAAAGAGTGGACCTTGGTGAGCAAATCGTTTCCATTAAACAGAAGCTAAAATTTGTACAGCAACCATGGATGAATTGCAAAAGACAATCACCAACCGGATCTGAACCCAAAATTGACCCGAAATGGAAACCGTACGACGGCCTCGACGAACTCAGAACGACCTCAGAACCGGACTTCAAACCTCAATTGAATCTCCATTTTTGGAACACCAAAATCGAAGTTAAAAGGAAGGCAGAACTCTTGTGTGTTCGTTTTTCTTATTTTTGTCCGAGAAACGTGAGTGTGTGCGTGTGTTAATGGTGGTCGAATCTCCGGCGAGAGAAGAGTGCCGTTTTGGAGTTATTTTAGCGGGGTTCATGGCATTTCCGGCGGACTGCTGGTTTCACGCGAATGTCGCGATTTGGGAGATGAGTGAAGCGGATGGAGGATGGTCGTTTGGAAGAAGGTGACGCTGGAACCTTTGTTTTTGGGACGCCTCGCTGCTGGTTCTCCTTTTAGTTCAAGTATGGTGGAAAGGCTGGTTTTATTTCTATCCTCTGAAGAAGACGGCCCTAGGGAGGTCCTTTTTTGGAGTTATACGGCTGAAGCTTTTCAGTGTATATCCCCGAGTGTCCCCTCCCAAGCTGCGCTTCATTTTTTGATTAGTGTATATGTAGAGTCTTAGGTCTAGGGTGTATTTTGTGTATTTTGCAAATTAGTCCCTAGGTCTTTTTGTGTTAAGTTCTTAGGGTCTTTTTATTTGTTTTTTATTCCAAAGAAGAGTCTAGAAGGGTCCCTAGGCTTAATGGACTAATCCGAATTGGGCCAAGAACTGGGCTCTAAAACTCTTAAAATTATGATCCAACACCTTAATTGACTCATTTTAAAAATAAGATAAAAATACTACACAATGCAAAAGCTAACATGAAACTATTATATATTTTTTTGTATTTTCAAGATTATGTAAAGATAAAAATAAGGTACTATTTTTGTATATTTTTTTATTTAAATTTATGAAAGATACGTAAGCTAAAATATTTTTTTTTGTAATTTTCCATTTTTATGACGAAAATAAAGTAAAGAAGTTAAAAATAGTTGAAATAGCTATATTAGGCCTACATTAAATATTTACATGCTAAAATATAAAAAATCTTGGGGAGGGTCAAAAATCACATGTCTACACTTACCATACACATACCCGGGGTGATCCCACGTCACCCTATATCATAAAGGTCTGATAGCACAACGTAACTGAAATTTCACAGTCCAACCTAGCCCCTAAACCTTAGAACCAAATTTCCACTTTCGAAATTTATCTATAAGATCAAAATCTCACATCCGCACACCGAATAAATCTGAACACGCTGTAGCAAGCCGTGACCACAACTCAAGATGGAAACCACAGGGTATAACATACAACTCGAACACTCATAGTGAAGACTCCAAATCACATCAACTGCTCATAACAACCGAATATCGATAATAAACCTCTTATCAAATAAGGCCTCATTCCAACACTTTCGTACTGCCAATGATGAATGAAACACACAGAAAATCATAACCATCCCTCAGATCAACTAGTCGTGGAGCTCCCTCTCCTTCGGCAAGGACCATAGTAAAATTCTAAGCCGAATCCCGCTATTATCCTTCAAACATGATGAAATCGAATCCGATGGTATCCATTCTAGATCCCAATGACCTCTTCTCATCCAACACGACTACTCTAGTGACATCACACATCGATACAATCTAAATCCACAACTCGTGCGACCCGCGCACCAATAAGCAACAGTCCGAATGTACTCAAATCATGGAAAGATGACTCAAATGAGAGAGCTGTACCGCAAGCTCACCAGTACCACCCCAACGCAATGCTGAGAACCTATCACACATCGTAGAACCAGAACACACGAATCTAACCCGAAGGATCATACCCCCACAAAACCTCGCTACAATGCGCGGCCTTATCCGAACACCGGTCCACATGAAACACCTCAGGTCACTATGCTCAAAATCAACAACCACGCGCAATTTGCTATCTAGAACCAAAAGCAAATCATCATAACCACGGCGAAACAAATGACATAACACCACACAACCCGAAAGGACATAACCGATACGCCATTCACCGAGCAATACTCAATACTCCTCCCGCTCGAATTCCACTATGAGACCCCAATAGAACCGCACCATATGTGCCTATAACCAACAAATCATAATGCCCTGCAACACGGAAGGTATCTCATATATCTCCCCAGAACACTAATAAGCTCAATAACAATCGAATCAACACATCCCTCAA
This sequence comes from Nicotiana attenuata, assembly GCF_001879085.1. Taxonomy (NCBI): domain Eukaryota; kingdom Viridiplantae; phylum Streptophyta; class Magnoliopsida; order Solanales; family Solanaceae; genus Nicotiana; species Nicotiana attenuata. The sequence goes on from NW_017672955.1 coordinate 18,747, forward strand.
CAACAGCAACTTGGAGTCAACAAGGCCGATTCGATGCAGAACGCACATCCATATTGACCTACCAATGAACCCCCTTATCAAAGAGTCCCTGAAGCTGCTCCTTCAACTTCTTTGACTCCGCCGGTGCTATACGATACGGTGCCCGGCCACCAAATCAATACCAAAATCAACAAATCCTGACCGGCGACATGCCCAGCAGCAGGAAACACATCCGGAAAGATCCCTCACTGCCAGAACTGAATCAATGGTAGGAGTCTCTGCACTGATATCCCTCACGAAGGCCAAATAAGAAAGACAACCCTTCCCACCATCCGCTGGGTCTTCAAAAATAAAAATCACCCTACTGGAAACATAATCTGTCGAATCTCGCCACTCAATCAGTGGCATCCCCGGCATAGCCAACATCGCTGACTTAGCGCAATAGTCCAGAATAACACGACATGGAGACAACCAGTTCATACCCAATATCATATCAAAATCGAACATACTAAGCAACAAAGGATCCACCCGGGTCTCCAAACCCCCGATAGTCACCACATGAGACCGATATACGCGGTCCACAACCACAACATAACCTATTTATGAGAACCCCCATCCCCAATTCCATAAAGCGTAAAAATCACAATATCTGATCCCAGCTCCACCGCTCGAATATATAACACACCTCTAATACTTAATCATTCCATGAGGGATACTCCTATAACTCTTCTGTGCCACCAAGCAACTTGAATATCAGCAGTCTATCCAACAAGAGAGCGCCGCAATACCAATGAAGTACCCTTAACTCAAACACATTGCCCTTTCTGAAATGTTTACCCTCATCAAGCCACACAATTCGCAATATCATTTGCCTAATCATCTGAAACTGCCCGTGCTGCCTAAGAATTTATTACCTCCCTTTTAGAACTGAACCGTGACCTTTCACATGCCCATCTCAACCCTACACAACATACCGCATATACCATGTCATCCTATAACAAATATGAGAACTTTGTAATCCATTTCGAGTCACAAGCAACTGTGTACTCTACTAGCCAAGAACTTTCCATTTGATCCAATCTAGAAGAAAATTGCTATACATCACATGCTCCTCAAGCCAGTAGAAATTATACATCTCTAACCGTGGTAGAAAACATCAAGAATTCCCCGAATCTCATTTGCACAAAACCAAACCGTCAGAACTAAATCCTCCTAACTCAACCCAGCCACGCAAGCCACCGAAAACCCAAGTGCATTGCCACGATACACCTGTAGAAACTCATTACCTCATAAGCACCCAAAGAACTAATCATATCCCTTACCATGCCGATCTGGCCTACTACCAAGCTGTCCTATCTATCCAAGTTACTTCTAAATTTCCTTCAAATTGATATTTCCCCTTGCCATAATACCGCAATCCTCAACCCAGACTCACCACACGAGACTCAAGCATGAAACTGCACCGTCTAAGGCTCTCAAGCCGCTGAATACTCTCTTAAATATTCCCAAAAGCACCACATTCAAAATACTTACCCTGAAGAGACTTCCTGCGAATCTAAAGCCATTATCTTCACCTTCCTGATACTGATATGTAGAATCCATAATGATATAGAAATGCCACAAGTCTTAACACTCTCCAATGTAAACCTCAGGTTCTGGTCAAATGTACCCCCTGAGGATCTCCAATTATTACATATAAGTCTCGAATCCATTAAGACCATTCTTGGGATTCATCCACTCTATTCAGGTTTCAATTACACTGATCAAACGAACCGACGATCTGTGCCCCATCAGCAACACCTAAAGAAGTAACCCATCCTTCTAAGCAACCGAGTGAATCCTACTCCATACCCATTACATCCCTTACAAAAATAACTAATTCATCTAACGTTTCTCATATGACCACAAAGCATAGCACAACCCTTATCTAAATTTTCCTTTACTCGAGCCCTCTTCGATCTCAACCCCCGCAAGCCACAACTGATTCACTAATATACCTCAGTTGAAACCAATACAACACATAACCATGCAATCAACTAATCAATAGCGGACTCTCCCACTTGGCTCAAAGCCATAGACCAAAACACCCAAAAACTCACAATGCCCATACTCTATTTCTGCCATAATACCATGGTGAGATTCAACTAAACCCTTCATAAGTTCATGCAACACAAACCATCTAGTGTTTTAAATCATTTGCAATTCTCGCAATCACCCTCGTAATAGTCAAGACAACTCCCGTACACGATCCAAGCTCAAACTGCAACACATATATTTCACTGGTAAAAGAGGACTTTCAACAAACAACATAGGGTTCACACCACTTCAGAACACTCCGCAGGAGATAACCCACCTGCTCCGCCTCAAACTAACTTCTCTTTATACCCTTCCACCGCCATAAACATCACGCAATCACCAAATCTTCCTGAGTCTGAACTCATATCGTAACCTGAAATCTACTCCATTCCCCAACTAGACCACATGAAAAGATCCTTCACACACCCATAACTCGGGGCTATACATCAAATCAAGATGAAAATCAAGCACCTGCTAGTTCTTTCTACCCTCAAGCAGACCCTTCTCGTCACATTCAAATCATATGAACACATCTCGCAGTCACATCATACTCATCACACAGCCATCCGGTCCTCACTTCCTCTAATAGGGACACTACCAAACATATAAATCCCGAAGCAAGCGCCCACATAATCAACACCTCAGCGCTCAAGCTATAGGCAAAACCCCGGCCTCAAGTCCTCCAGCCTGGCCCAACATCAACACCCGAAAATCACATCTCGCCCCTCGTTCGGGGAATCACAAGACGTCGATGCACAGCTGATACCGAGCGCTCATGCGCGCACACGAATGCGTGGAAGGAATTCAAGGAGTTAAGCTTCAAGTTGAATCAATGTCGCACGATAGGAATTCAAGAATGTGAAGTTTATTTCCTAAAGGTTCTGCAGCCCTCCCGAAGATAAGTACAGACGTTTCCGTACCGATCCGCGATACTAAACTAAACCCGCTCATGACTCGTGAGACCTATGTAACCTAGGCTCTGATACCAACTTGTCACGACCCAAAACCTGACTCGTCGTGATGACGCCTATCGTGAAACTAGGCCAGCCTCAACTCAATAATCAACCCGATAATAATAAGTTTGAAAACATTTACGGAAGCTTTTAGCAGTTAAAGAACTATTTGAAACATAAGAAATTCCAAGAATAACTACAATCAAGCCCAAAACCGGGGTGTCACTGAGTGCATGAACGTCTAAGGAGAAATACATAGTCTCATATAATGTCTAAGGGAATAACTGAAATACAACTGAAAAGTAAGGTGAAGAGCCAAGGCCTGCGAACGCCGTGCACGTACCTTAATAATCTTCTATGTCAGAAGCCTCGATCAAACATCCGCCACTGGATCCAGAGTGCCTAAAACTGCACATGAGGTGCAGGGGTAACGTGAGTACACCAACTCAGTAAGTAACAAGTCCAACCTTTGGAATGATAGGTAGTGACGAACTCAACCTCCTCAAGGATAACAGAAATAATGTACAGAAACGTAGGCATGCTTTCAGTTAAATAAACAGCTCGAGCAGTAAAACAGAGCAGGTATAAACAAGGTAAAGCAATGTAACTCTGCTACATCTACGTGTCAATGCACATGCTGTATGGAATGCACCATGTTGAGTGCCTCATGTGCCCACAACCTCAAATGCTCGTCCACTCAGTACTGTATATGGCTCATACGGCCCAGGGAAGATCCATCCCGGAATATATACATCTCTGATAGCAATCACTCAATATTGAGGAAGGCCATTCCAGCCTACGGAGAAAATCCATCTCCGGATAATATCAATAACAAACTCACAACCACTCGGTACTGTATATGGCTCACAAGGCCCAGGGAAGATCCATCCCGGAATGTATACACATCACTGACTACAGTCATCCAGTACCGAGGAAGGCCATTCCAGCCTATGGAGAAGATCCATCTCCAAATATAAATACTTCGGACAAGATCCATGTCCAGGGAAGATCCATCCCTCAATATCATCAACTGCGCTCACTGGGGGTGTAAAGACTCCGGAGGGGCTTCTCTCTTTAGCCCAAGTGCTATAACAAAGCCAACGAAGGCATGTTCAATATCTCACTGCGGCGTGCAGCCCGATCCCATACTGTCACTCAATATCAGGCTCTCGGCCTCACTCAGTCATCACTCTCCAGTCTTACACACACACGGCTCAAAATGTCATGATACTAGCCCGAACAATGATATGATGTGTCAAATAACAATAATCGAGACTGAGGTATGATATAATATGCATGAACAGGACTGAGTATAGAATATCAATGAAGCAAATGATATGATACCAAGAAACGACCTCTCGGGTCTCAATAGTATTGCCGTGAAGCCCTAACATGATAATTAGCATGATTTGCAGCTCATTAACTTAATCACATAATTACAACACATATATCAGCAAGAAAGAGTCACTAAGCGGTGCCATGGAATGATCCAGGCTGCAATTCTCACGATGCACGCCCACAAGCCCATCACTTGGCATTTGCGTCACCTCAATAGTAATCATAGAACACATAGTTCGGGGTTTCGAACCCTCAGAACCAAGTTTGGAAGCGTTACCTACCTCAAGCCATGCCAAAACTCTAGCCCGCGATGCCCTTACCTCTCGATTCGGCCTCCCAATGCCCCAAATCTAACCAAAATCAGAACCATAACATCAATATATGCTAAGGGAACAAAGCCCACACGAAAATAATCAAATTACATCACAAATCCCGAAATTGGTCAAACCCGACCTCCGGGCCCACGCCTCGGATTCCGATAAAAATCACATCACTAAAATCCTTATCCTCCCACGAGTCTATACATACCAAGAACATCAAAATCGGACCTTAAATGGTCCCTCAAATCACCACTCAAAGCTTTCCAAAACTCAAGCCCTAGTCCTCTATTTTTAGGCTTTAAATCCCACTAATTTCATGATTAAACAATGGAAAAATCATCATAAACACAAATAATAAGGCCTAAGTAACTTACCCCATTGAAAATCCTTGATTCCTCTTGAAAATCACTGCCCAAAGCTCAAGTCCCTGCCAAAAATGGTGAAGAATGACCAAGAATTCGCGAAGGAGCCTTTATATACACTCTGCCCAGCACTTCCGCATCTGCGCAAAATCCTCCGCTTCTGCGATTGCCTGACCGCACCTGCGGTCATCGCAGATGCGGGGACCAAACCGCACCTGCGACCCCTGTTGCGCACCTGCGCTACATAACCGCTTCTGCGGACCTCGCACCTGCGGTCCCAAATTCGCAGGTGCAGAAATAACAGGAACAGTAAAATCTGCAGCACAACTCAAATTCCAAACTTCCCGTCAACCACTCAAAACCATCCCGAGGCCCTCGGGACCTCAACCAAACATGCCGATAAGTCACGTAACATCATTCAAACTTGCTCCAACCTTTGAAACGCTCAAAATAACTTCAAAACATCAAATCACCCTCGGATTCAAGCCTAAGGATTCCAAAAAACTTTCGAATTCCGAATTAAATCAAAAAGTCTATCAAACCTCGTCCGAATGACCTGAAATTTTGCACACACGTCCCAAATGACACCACGGACCTACCCTAACTTTCGAAATTCCATTTTCCCCAATTTTCACCCCAAATTCCCAAATTAAATGATAAAAATCAAGACACAATCATGGAATTTAACCAAATTTGAGTGAAGAACACTTACCCCAATCAATCCTCTGAAAATCCCCTCCAAAATCGCCTTCTCCCGAGCTCTCTAATGAATTTTGAAATTATGGACTCAAACCCTCATTTTTGAACTTAAACATTCTGCCCAGATTTTCCTTCTTCGCGAACGCGACCGTCCTCACGCGTTCGCGTAGACCAACTCAGAGTGCATCTCTGTTTTACTCTTCGCGAACGCGATTACTGCTTCGCGAATGCGATGCTTTACCAGCTCAAACCTTCGCGAACGTGACACTCACCTCGCGAACGCATAGGCCAAGGACCTGGAGTCCCCAACTGCCTCACTCCTCTTCGCGAACGCGACTTCACTCACGCGTTCGCGATGTACACTCTGCTCTACCCTTCGCGTTCGCGAACGCGAAGAAAAAAATTCACCATCTCAGAAAAATACTCTTCGCGAACGCGAACGCGATGAACAAACCTTCTGCAACAGAAAACCAGCAAAATCTGCTAACTCTCAAAACCAAGAATTGGTCCGTTAACCACCCGAAACTCACCCGAGGCCCTCGGGACCTCAACCAAACATGCCAACAAGTCACATATCACCACTCAAACTTGTTCCAACCTTCGGAACACTCAAAACAACACCAAAACATCAAATCACCCTCGCATTCAAGCCTAAGGATTTCCAAACTTCCGAATTCCGCAAACAATGCAAAAACCTATCAAACCTCATCCGAATTACCTGATATTTTGCACACACGTCAAAAATGACACAATGGACCTACTCCAATTTCCAGAATTCCAATCCGACCCCGATATCAAGATTTCCATTGCCGACCGGAAAACGTCGAATTTTCAATTTCGCCAATTCAAGCCTAAATCTACTACGGACCTCCAAAATACATTACGAACACGCTCCTAAGTCCAAAATCACCTAACGAAGCTATCTGAACCATACAACCCCAATTTCGATATCATTTACCCACAAGTCAACCTCCGGTTGACTTTTCCAACTAAATGGCCAACTTAAGAGACTAAGTGTCTTATTCCACTCTAAGACCGCTCCGAGCACAACACAACCAACACGATATGATCAAATATAACTGAACAACACATAAGGAAGCAAAAATGGGGGAAACGGGGTTGTAACTCATGAAACGACCGGCCAGGTCGTTACAATAAAGCTCAACCAAATGTCTTGGTGTACGACAAATATTTGCCCAATGCCCTTTTCCACCGCAACGATAACATTCAGTTTCTAAACCATTTGCCTTTGGCTTATCATCTTTCCCTTTTTACTTTTGGTGGTTATTTTTCTTTGGGGGGTGATTAACACCAGGAAAATTTCTTCCTTGTCTACGGCCACGGCCACGACCACGACCACGAATAGGGCCACGGCCTTTTCCACGCTTAGCATAATGGGAATACACCTCATCCACTTCAGGCAATGGTGTAGACCCAGTGGGTCGATTTTTGTGATTTCTCATGAGCAAGTCATTGTTTCGTTCAGCCACAAAGAGAAGAGAAATCAACTCAGAGTACTTCTTGAAACCTTTCTCTCTGTACTGCTGTTGCAGGACCATATTAGAGGCATGAAACGTTGTAAACGTTTTTCAAGTATATCATAGTCAGTGATAGTATCTCCACAGAGTTTCAATTTGGAAGTAATTTTGAACATCGCAGAATTATATTCAGAAACAAACTTAAAGTCTTGGAGCCTCAGATGAGCCCAATCATATCCTGCTTGTGGAAGAGTGACCAACATTAAGTTGTCATATCTTTCCTTTAAGCCATTCCACAAAACAAGTGGATCTTTGACTGTGAGATATTCTATTTTCAACCCTTCATCAAGGTGATGACGCAAGAAAATCAAGGCCTTAGCACAGTCTTGGGTGGATGCTTTATTTTTGTCTTTAATGGCATCTCCAAGACCCATTGCATCTAAATGGATTTCAGCATCCAACACCCATGTCATATAGTTCTTGCCCGAAATTTCAAGGGCAACGAACTTTTTTTTCATAATATCAGTCATAATTAAAAGAGGAGAAAAGTTATACCTTAGTCTTCTCAAAGAGCTTCTTGAAACGGTAGAGTCTCGTGCTAATAACGTGTAATAAAACAATAAAAGTAGAAGAACAATATTGTAGAGAAAGAGAGAGTAATTCTTATTGAATTTTGGGATGATTTACAATGGGGTAAGACCCCTCTATTTATAGGAAAAAATGACTCAGCCACAAAGTAAAACTCTCTAAAAGATAGACATTCACTCTAATTATAATTCTATTCATAACACTTTTTAATTTATAGTTTGTATAGATTTGTTAGTCATCTTCCCGTTTTGTTGAATGTTTTGGCAAGAACATGATTTTTCCTTTAATCTATAAAAGAATTGAGCTTCTGCTTTCATCAGCTTTTCTTTAGATGTTTAGTTGTGCTTATTTTTTTAATAAAAAGTTATTTCCATAAATATTTAAAGCGTGAATATTTCATTTGCATTGTTAGTTTAATCAATTTCACAAAATGAGAAGCCCATATTAGAATGACTTCGGGTGCAAGCGCAGTAGTGCTTAAAATGAAATGTGTCATATGAACACTGTTGAGCCATGAAATGCTTTTGATGTTAAGAAATAATTAGGTCATGTATTCATTTGAACCAAAGGAATGCGGGCTAATTGCTTAAAGTTGGCGAGGCCCTTATAAAGTCATAGATAGGTCATCTTGCTTCCATATAGTTACCTCAAAACCAAATCGATAGTATGCTTTTAGGTACGATATTTACAAATCAACCATCGTGGTTATGCCATAATTATAATTTCCAAAATTAAAGGCAAACTATGCATTCGCTCAACTTGGACAAAACAATCTTAAAAATAATAAGTGTTATTAATTATGTACACGTACGCGTGACATGGTTCTGACACACCAAGCAAAATAAATACACGTACGCGTGATTCGTTTCAAGATAATTCCATAATTACAAATAATCAAGCAATAAAAAGCAGTTTTAAGGCAAAAGTGCATAAATTTGTCTAGAACATAAAATATCCAGAATTAATTAAGCCAAGTATAATTATTAAAGCGACCGTGCTAGAACCACGGGACTCGGGAGTGCCTTGATCACGCCCAACTATGCCTTATAAAAAGGACTCTACGGACGTTGCAAATATAACCCGAGTATTACGCCCAGGGTCGAATCCACAGAGAGTTAACCTATCAACTGCTATCTTCAGCCCCACTAAGTCTTCAGAACCAGCTTCCCAAATATTCAAATCTCAGTTGAGTGTTCTTTAACAACTAGCTTGCAAATAACTAAATGGCTGTAACTAAGTAAAAATAAAGGTTGTAAACAATTATGAGAAAAAGCTAAGGCAATGATTTCCCCTATTGAAGGAATCCCTTCTGTTTATGCTCATACAAATTTACCCACACATCTCTATCAATCATGAACGCTAATCTTACCGTAAATCTCTCCCGAGTAATCACAGTAATTTACTATTGCACTCTCCCGAGATACACTAGCTTACTTTATTTAGCACAATTCAATTTAGATTGCACCCAAGGCTTCGTTATTCCTAATCCCGCCTTTAAACCCGCAATTATAGATTCCTCTAATAATCTAGGAGTGGTGTTGTTCAACAATACCCGAAATATGCACTATTTTCCAAGTTATGCACACTAAATAGGCACAGCTAATTGAGGATCCTGTCAATTAACTACAACGAACACGAAGTTGAACAAATAAAGATTAAACTAGCAATTTGTATTCACATAAACAAGAAGTTCATCACCCAATAGGTTCCATCAACACCTTAGACAAGGAATTTAGCTACTCATGACTATGGGAACATAAACTAAGCTTGAATTCATCATAAAATCAAAAGAAAAGAAGAAAGATGTTTAGAGTACTTTCTCACAATTGTTTTCCTTGCTAAGAAACCTAAAAAAATCAATACCTCCTCTCTTGGGCGAAGTCTAATGTTTTAAATAGGGTTTAGGTCTAAAAATCCCGTAATTGACACTTTGGTCTCAGAAGTTTCTGCGCCTGCCGCGGTTCTGCCGCGGTCGCGGTAGAACCGCGGCCAAACACCCTCGCGGATTCTCACAACTTCTGCAGCTGCTTCCCACCGCGGTTCTGCCGCGGTCGCGGTGGATCCAGTTCTCTGAATCTTCGGCCTGTTTTCGCACGGGTCACTTAGGAAATTTCACAGTTGGCCTCTTTTTCATCACTTTTGACTCCAAAACTGCTCCTTAGCCGTCTTTATACATATATCACCTACAAATCATGAAAAGCACTAATAAGAGCATTTTGTCATCACTTTTAGCATTAAAACTACACAAGAAGGTGATTATTTAAGGTGTGATTATAGACAAATTCACCTATTATCAACACCCCACACTTAAATCTTTGCTCGTCCTCGAGCAACTAAACCACACTTCTAGGTCTAACTGCTCAATGCATAGCCCCAATTTATGTCACACCTGCTATTATCAATGATCGACCCAAGCAGTGCACAATTGTATCTCAAATGCAGACTCTCATACCAGACACACTTGTGCTCACTCTAATTACTCTAACAGAAGTGAAGACTCACTTTTTCTTCCTGAGTCAGTTGCCCTCACATAAACAAAATCTGAGAGAAGTTCCACACACATAAAATTCAACAATAAGGAACCATATATGGAAAGAATTCACTCACTCTCAGCAAAGAGCATTCACATACCACACAGACACACCATAAGCTTGCCCCTAGTGTAATACTCCACTAATCGAGCCATTTAGTCCAAGATCAAGAGGTCTTTATATGTTGTAATGTAGGCTAAGGGACGGGTAGGATATATTTGGATATAGTGACTAACCTCCCTAAGCACTTTTAATGCACACTTCTTCTTTTTTTTTTTTTTTTTTTTTTTTTTTACCTTTATGCTCAACCCGATCATTATTCCACATTTTGTTTCACTTGTGACTCCCACTTTTCGTTAGGTCCAACTGGCTGCTTTTTTTTTTCTTTTCTCTTCTTTTTTTTTCTTTTTTTTTTTCATATTGATTGTACACTGCCAGTTCACCAACCAGAACCTTCATTCTTGATTCCCCTTTTTTCACTAACTCTATCCCACCCCACACTTTGACTTTTGTATATTCTTTAGTGATTCAAGTGCTTCTAGGAGGTAACGGTTCAAACAATTAGCTTATTCAAACACAGCGATTTAGATCATTATAGGGTTATCAAAGAATAGGCTTCAGGCTCAAAGGGGTTAACTATGGTAATATTCACAGGTGGATTCTCAAGTATAAAATGTTGCACAAAGAAATGCCTCAATCATCTCTGAAATCAAACGACTTCTATTTCGCTTTGCAAACACACAGGGCAAGTTCTAGGTATCATATGCAAGCATAGAATGCAAGTAACAACTCACACCCACTTAGCATATAACTCATTCCGAATCAGTTCATCAACACAATCATACGAGTGTTCAAGCAAGACAAGATGTGCAAAATTAAGGTATATATTATGAGTCCACAACCAAGCTTAGATCTTACACCCTTAGTTCGTTTTCTTTGCAAGTGTGCACATTTGGGGTTACATTCTGACCTCACCCATTTAATCCTAAAACTATAAAAGAAAAATCTACCTAACCCGGTTCAAGAAAAACCCTTGAAAAAGAACCGTGGTCAAAAGAAAAACCAAGGTGGAGGTACTACACTACCTAAGAGAAGAAAATAAAAAAAAATTCTACATGGACTACTTCCCTCAAGAGTACTGTCCACATAGTCCGTCATCAGGAAGAGTCCTCTACAAGTTTTTTATATATATATATATCTGACTTTGACCCTCAAGAGACCCGTCAACAAGTGTCCGTCGTTGGGCCAAGTCAGCTACTCCTAATATAACTTACTCACATATGTACACCACATCTACTGCTACCACACAACAACAGTTATATACAATTTAATACACATTTAGAGCAAGTCTCCCACCCCACACTTAAAATCATGGCATGTCCCCATGTCATATCAATACAGTAAAGAACAGAAGAGTGAGAAGACTTCCCTAAGACTCAATCCGAGTCGGAGACGGTGCTGGGGTCTACATGGCAAGCCCTCCCCAATGCGCGTAGCCAAGCCATAAACCGGCTCTCAGATCTAGCCTGCCTCTGTGACATGGCATCCATCCGTGTGTGTAGACCATCCACCGAGGTGCGGAGATCCGCGACCTCTTCCTCCAAGGAGCGCAGCATAGGCCGGGAGGATTGTGAGCGTGATAGATCTGCTCCAGACTGGGGGCGCCGAGAGGGCCCGGCACTGTCAACAGATCTCCTGGACGGTGCAACAGGGACCGGATCATCCTCCTCATCATCAATCTCAATTGTAGTGCGGGTACCCCTGCCCACTCTGATGCTAGAAGCTTTGAAAGCTGCTTTGGGAGGCAAATCGCCATCAGCAGGGTTGGTAGGGGTGTTTCTCATCAAGCACAATGTTGTCACCAAGGAAGGGAAATAGAATCCCTTTGTCAGCAGCGGGCCCCGTAAGACCATTTCATCTCCAATTACCCGTGCCGCATCAAAATCCTTCCCTGTCACAAAGCACCAAGTCAACAGTGCCCTATTGAAGTTCACGTCCGTGGTATTGCTAGAAGGCAGGAACCTGCTACAGATAACAGTCAACCAACACTTGGCCAGGTGAGTGAAGGAGTTAGAGTTGAGGGTTATTTGGTCACGTATCCATATGGGCTGCCCCCCTGTGCAAAGTACATCCGTCATGACCTCCCATGTCACCCCGGGCCTGTCATGGTAATAATCGACATCACTGGTGAACGGAGGAAGCCGCAACATCCGGCGAATTGTTTGAATTTGAGCACTGACCACCATACCCCGAACAATCACCTCCCTACCCAAGTTCAATGGGCAATTGGCATAAAATTCACGAACCAACATCTTGTTAACTGGTGCAGGGTCAGCAAATAAGAACTCCATTTCTCGCCTCCGTATCTCTTCATACATCTCCACTTTTTCGGCTCGGAGGGCTGCCCGATCAATCGGGATTTCAGGGATAAAAGTTTTGGTAGCCTTGGCGTTGAAATCATCCTCTGCCAGTTCCGATTGGAATCTGGACTCATTGTACGCAGGTCGTTGGGATGTGCCACCAGAGCGCCTGTGCCTTTTGGGAGCCATTGGACCTGCAAATAATCAAACAAACCATCACATATGTCCTAGCTAGTGCCAATAAGGTGGTTACTCAGACTTCACCACCCAATGACACCAAAAATAGCTCCTGACTTCACTNCAGTATACCATTGGCTTTTCGCGAAAGAATCTCTTCCTCTGAACCGATGACAGGTCGTGAGGAACAATACCACTGGCGAGGTAATTAGCATAGTATGCATACCAAGGCGCTTCCTGATGAGTGGTAACGAGCAGCTGCTCATCTGGAAAGGTTTCCAGAATTTCCTCCACTCCTACTACATTTTCAGCTCCTTCAAGTCGTGATAGGTGATCAGCGACTTGATTTTCAGTGCCCTTGCGGTCACGAATTTCAAGATCGAACTCTTGCAGTAGCAACACCCAACGAATCAGGCGTGGCTTAGAGTCCTTCTTTTCTATTAAGTATCTAAGAGCTGCATGGTCAGAGTATACGATTACCTTGGATCCTATTAGATAGGACCGAAACTTGTCAAAAGCAAATACCACAGCTAGCATCTCCTTCTCTGTCACTGTGTAGTTCAACTGGGCTCCACTCAGCGTCCTACTAGCATAATAGATTGGGTGCATCAGTTTGTCCTTCCGCTGGCCCAGCACTGCCCCCACCGCATAGTCACTGGCATCACACATCAATTCGAACGGTTGCTCCCAGTCAGGGGCAACGATTATGGGTGCTGTGACCAGCCTTTGCTTCAACTCCTCAAAAGCTACCCTGCAATCATCAGAAAATACAAAAGGGTGATCTTTCTCTAACAACTTACAGAGAGGATTGGCAATTTTGGAGAAGTCCTTAATGAACCTCCGGTAGAATCCGGCATGTCCAAGAAAGCTCCTTATGGCTTTGACTGAAGTTGGCGGCGGCAGCTTAGCTATGACATCAACCTTTGCTCTATCAACCTCTATTCCTTTGCTTGACACTCGGTGCCCCAAGACTATGCCTTCTTGTACCATGAAGTGGCACTTTTCCCAATTCAGAACCAAGTTAGTCTCAATGCACCGTTTCAGCACACGCGTCAAATTCACTAGGCAGTCCTCAAATGAGTTCCCCACCACTGAGAAGTCATCCATGAACACCTCCATTATATCTTCTACCATGTCAGTAAATATGGCCATCATGCACCGTTGGAATGTGGCGGGTGCATTGCATAGACCAAAGGGCATCCTCCTGAAGGCATAAATTCCATACGGGCATGTGAATGAGGTCTTTTCTCTATCCTCAGGTGCAATGGAGATCTGATTGTACCCTGAGTACCCATCCAAGAAGCAAAATTGTGACCTCCCTGCCAATCTATCCAGCATTTGATCGATGAAGGGAAGTGGGAAGTGGTCTTTTCTGGTGGCCAGATTCAACTTTCTATAATCCATGCAGATTCTCCAGCCTGTGACGGTTCTTGTTGATATAAGTTCATTGTTGTCATTCTTTACCACTGTCATGCCACCCTTTTTAGGCACACATTGAACTGGGCTAACCCAGCTACTGTCAGAGATTGGGAAAATGATTCCCGCATCCAACCATTTTATCACTTCCTTCTTCACCACTTCCTTCATATTCGAGTTTAGCCGTCTCTGATGTTCCCTGGAAGGTTTGTGCTCCTCTTCCAGCAGAATCTTGTGCATGCAGTAGGCGGGGCTGATCCCCTTGATGTCTGCCATGGTCCACCCAATGGCAGTTTTGCACTCCCTTAGTACCTGTAAAAGCTGTTGAACCTGCACATCTAACAAACCAGATGAGATAATAACAGGTAATGTGGAGTCAGGACCCAGAAATTCATACCTGAGGTGGGTTGGCAATGGCTTCAGTTCCAACTTAGGGGGTTCCTCGATGGATGGTTTAGCTGGAGGGGTCTCTCTCTTTTCTAAGTGCAAAGGCTCAAACTCCAGATTTCTCTCCCAGAACCCTTTACCTTCCAGTGCCAACACCCATTCCGCCAAATCCTCACCATTCACTTCATCTAAATTTGCCAAGCATGCAGCAAGGGGATCCTCAACCGTCAACGCCTCGTCATCAGCCTCTACAATTACATCTATTGCATCAATAAGGGAACAATTTGCGAACTCACTTGGTCGCCTCATCGATTTCTGCACATTGAATATAATTTCCTCATCATTGAGCCTCATCTTAAGCTCCCCGGTCTCGTAATCGATCAAAGCTCTCCCCGTGGCCAAGAAGGGTCGTCCTAGAATTATGGGGATTTCTTCATCCACTTTGCAATCCAAGATTACAAAATCTGCAGGGAACACGAATTTCCCCACCTGAATAAGCACATCATCAAGAATCCCAAATGGACGCTTAACAGTCCTGTCAGCCAGCTGCAATAACATAGAAGTAGGTCGAGCTCTTCCAATGCCTAACCTCTTATAAATGACCAGGGCATGAGATTAATGTTGGCCCCTAAATCACATAGTGCCTTAGCAAAGGCATAGTTCCCAATGGTGCATGGAATTGTAAAACTACCTGGATCAGATAGCTTTTCAGCACTAGGTCTAGATACCACTGCACTACATGTCTGAGTAAGGGTCACAGTCGACAAGTCTTGAAAGTCAAACTTCCGAGACATCAAGTCCTTCATCATTTTAGCGTATCCTGGCATCTCCTTTAGAGCTTCAATCAGTGGAATGTTTATCTGAATTTGTTTGAGCATCTCTAGGAACTTTTTATACTGCTCCTCCTTTTGATGCTTGACTAACCTTTGCGGAAATGGTGCAGGAGGTCTTTTCTTCCCAATCACTTGAGATTTTTCTTTCTCAGCTACTGTCTCAACTATTGGCTCCGCTGCGGTCTTAATTACTGGCTCAACTACTGTCTCAGTTTCTTGCTGCATATTCTTTTCTTCAGGAGCAGGGTGAACTGTTACGTCTATCAATCCCGTAGAGTCATCCAGCTCTATGGGCACTGGAATTAGTGTCTCAGCCTGTATGTTTTCTCTAGCTCTCTCTTGCTCAACATCTAGATCCCTACCATTTCGTAGACTCACCGCCATCAGCTGCTTTGGGCCTTGATCTTTTGGATTGATTGGGTATCTGCAGGTAATGTCCCTTGAGGACGATTGTTAAGTGACATTGAAATCTGGCCCACTTGTACCTCAATATTCTTGATAGCTGCATCATGTGCAACCACCCTTTCATTTATTTTAGCATTGGACCCAATAACCTGCTGCATCATTGCTTCAAGCCTTGCAAACCCGTCTTCCTGCCTTCCACCCTGCTGTTGCTGGGGTGGGTGGTAACCTTGCTGCTGATTGTTATACCCTTGTGGTCTAGGATACGGTGCCATATTGTTGGGGGGTCTTATGCCTCCCGTGTTTCCTGCGTTATACTGTGGCTGCGGTGGCCTGTACTGCTGCTGAGTCTGCTGACCCAGTTCTGATTACTTTGCCTCTGACCCCCATAGTTAGCCACATAGTTCATATCTTCAGGGTGCTGGTGATGATGATCATGCTCTGTATTCCATGGACTACCAATTGGCTGGCTAATGCAAGATGTGCACAAGCCCCCGTTGGTAGTGTCTACTATGTGAACCTGTTGCTTCTGCCCTGATTCCTCCACCTTTTTGGTGAGGATGCTCATTTGCGTCAAAAGAGTAGCCATGTTTTCAGCCATTGTATTAGAAGGATCAAGAGGCACTGAGTGCACCACTGGAGTGATAGGTGCATTTCTAGAAGTCCAACCCGAATTCTGCGCCATCTTGTCGAGCAAATTCTGACCTTCTCTCCAAGTCTTGCTCAAGAATGCCCCACCAGCCGAGGCATCAACTATATTCTTCAAGCTGTCTGACAATCCCATGTAAAACCGTTGTCCCAACATCTGCTCTGGAACACCATGGTGGGGACACATAACCAACATTCCTTTAAATCTGCCCCATGTCTCGTGTAGTGTCTCCATTGGTTTCTGTTTGAAACTCACAATCTCATCAATTTGTTGAGCGGTCTTGTTAGGGGGATGGAACTTGTTGTGAAATTGCTTGACCAACTCATCCCAAGTTGCTATAGAGTTTACGGGAAGCGAGTTTAGCCAAACCTGAGCAGCTCCTGTCACCAAGAATGGAAACAATAATAATCTGATTGCTTCCAGAGTCACGTTCGGTTGCCTTTGAGTTTTGCAAATAGACAGGAAGTTCTTTAAGTGTTGCTGCGGGTCTTCTGTTTGTGTCCCAGAAAAAAGTCCCTTGTTCTGAAACAAGTGTAGCATGTTATTTGTGATCTGGAACGATTCAGCTTGTATTGCAGGCACAATAATGGCAGTGGCCAGATTGTCAGCTGTGGGTTGTGCCCAGTCATAAAGTGCACCCTCAGGCACAGGAGGTGCCAATTGCTCATTCCTGACGTTCCCGTTGGGGTCGTTTATGTCGCCCATGTCAATTTCGAGTTGGTGTATTTGTTGTGATTGTTGAAGTCTTTTGTTTGCACGATTCAATGCCCGGAATGTCTTCTCGGGTTCCGAGAGTCCTTCAAGCAGTTCTCCAGTCCTCGTAGAATTTCTAGGCATGCACCTGTGCACCCAGATCAACAACCGTCAAATTTTCAATGAAAAAGTTGGTAGAGAGAAAACTGACTACAACAAGAATCTTTGTATTTCTGTCAATGGCAATTGATAATTCCGTTAACTCCCCGGCAACGGCGCCAAAATTTGATCACGCCCAACTATGCCTTATAAAAAAAAGACTTTGCGGACATTGCAAATATAACCCGAGTATTACGCCTAGGGTCGAATCCACAGAGAGTTAACCTATCAACTGCTATCTTCAGACCCACTAAGTCTTCAGAACCAGCTTCCCAAATATTCAAATCTCAGTTGAGTGTTCTTTAACAACTAGCTTGCAAATAACTAAATGGCTGTAACTAAATTAATAAGGTTGTAAACAATTATGGGAAAAAGCTAAGGCAATGATTTCCCCTATTGATGGAATCCCTTCTGTTTATGCTCATACAAATTTACCAACACATCTCTATCAATCATGAACGCTAATCTTACCGTAAATCTCTCCCGAGTAATCACAGTAATTTACTATTGCACTCTCCCGAGATACACTAGCTTACTTTATTTAGCACAATTCAATTTAGATTACACCCAAGGCTTCGTTATCCCTAATCCCGCCTTTAAACCCGCAATTATAGATTCCTCTAATAATCTAGGAGTGGTGTTGTTCAACAATACCCGAAATATGCACTCTTTTCCAAGTTATGCGCACTAAATAGGCACAGCTAATTGAGGATCCTGTCAATTAACTACAACAAACAAGAAGTTCATCACCCAATAGGTTCCATCAACACCTTAGACAAGGAATTTAGCTACTCATGACTATGGGAACATAAACTAAGCTTGAATTCATCATAAAATCAAAAGAAAAGAAGAAAGATGTTTAGAGTACTTTCTCACAATTGTTTTCCTTGCTAAGAAACCTAAAAAATCAATACATGCCTCTCTTGGGCGAAGTCTAATGTTTTAAATAGGGTTTAGGTCTAAAATCCCGTAATTGACACTTTGGTCCCAGAAGTTTCTGCGCCTGCCGCGGTTCTGCCGCGGTCGCGGTAGAACCGCGGCCAAACACCCTCGCGGATTCTCACAACTTCTGCAGCTGCTTCCCACCGCGGTTCTGCCGCGGTCGCGGTGGAACCGCGGTGGATCCAGTTCTCTGAATCTTCGGCCTGTTTTTGCACGGGTCACTTAGGAAATTTCACAGTTGGCCTCTTTTTCATCACTTTTGACTCCAAAACTGCTCCTTAGCCGTCTTTATACATATATCACCTACAAATCATGAAAAGCACTAATAAGAGCATTTTGTCATCACTTTTAGCATTAAAACTACACGAGAAGGTGATTATTTAAGGTGTGATTATAGACAAATTCACCTATTATCATGCCTCACACCTTCTCCTGGGTTAACAGAATTCCTTGCTCGGTCTTCTGTGTTTCCAGACTTAATCAGAGTCAATTTTCTTGAATTGGAATTTTAAAATAAATGGTGACTTGGGACACCAAAACTCAATTCCAAGTGGCGACTCTTTAAATTAAAATAAATTAATCTCTTTTCCAATAATGTCACTTAAATTGGGAAAAAAACTCATTTCTTTCCTTTTCCGGTAAAAAGGAAGTGTGACACTAGATATAAGAAAAATTCGTTTTCAAGATAGACAATATAGATGCGTCGTGGAAAAGGATTGCAAAAGCACATATAAGAAGAAAAAGAAAGGGATTTTTTCTTATCAATACTACCTATGAAACTTATTTACCCTTCCCAATTAAGTTTTAACTTAATTGCATGGTCATATATAATTTACCAACTATATACAAATTAGTTTTAAATGGGTATCCTTTGATTGAAGCCTTTTAATTTAGTAAATTCCGAAAAATCCTCACAATTCCTTAATTACCCAGACAAACACTAATCTTTCTAAAGGATTTTTCTCTTTTTTTCTTTGAAATCAACCCTCTTTCTACACCGATTCTACAAAGTTTTTTTTTTCTAAAACTCATAATTTTCTCTAACAATGGCGAAGAAAGGAATTAATTTTTTATCGATTTGAATTTTGTCATGGCTGGAGTTTGGAGCTTTTCTGGGCATTTCCTTTTCTTGTTGGTGTTCCGATGGCGGGCTAGCAGTAGATGTATATTAATTATTTGACTGGATTGTTCGAATTAAAATTATCAATCAATAAATTTTGAAGATGTTTGACTCTCCACCATTGACAGCCATTAAAAAGCTTCGAAACTTTGAATTCTAATTCGAATTTTCTAAAAATATTTTTTATTTGGATTGGGTGTTATTGCAAATGATTGTGAATAGTCTGTGAAGTTTATATCTCGATTTTTTAGCGTATTTGGTGAAGATTAGATTTGATTTGGCTAAATTTTCAGATTGAAATTCGAAGAAGAAGCAGAAGAACACACCATCTACAAAGTATATGCAAAATAAATACAAAAGACAACATCAACAACAACAACAACAACAACAACAATAACAATAACATACCCAGTTTTATCCCACACTGTGGGAAAAATAAATACAAAAGACATTTTGTATAAAATTTGTGTGAAAATTATATTTAAATTATATGATGTTAAAGTTGTATTTAACTGGGTAAGAATGATATATGAAAGTTGTAGATAAGTTGTATATTGTATAATTAGTTGTATGAAATTTATTTTTAGTATATATGTTGTTGTAGATATGTCAAATTTTGTACTAAATTTGTATAAAATTTATTTTTAGTTTGTATGTTGTTGTATCATACATTATTCTTTTATTAAAATAGGTAATTATGACAAAGAGAGAGAAGAGTTGCGCTAATTATGGCTTAAAATAGGTAACACACAACTAGAACTAGGAGTCTTATTTAGATGGAATGACAATTTGAACTTTGTTCCCTTCAGTTACGCCATTTTTCAAGCAAAGAATCCCTTAATTTAAGACACTAATAATAAATCGTATATAAATTGTAAGAAAAACTTATTTAGGACGGGTAATATACAAAAATTAAATAATTTTAATAAATAAGTTTCAAATATTATATAGGAAGGAAAAAATCTCAGAAAGAAAAAGGTAAGATTCAACAAACGTGAACCTATATGAAAATGCACAAAGTCTTACTAGCCAATTGTCATTTTTTATGTTTTCATTTCCCCTCTACTTTTCTATTTGATTCTTTCTCCAGAAAAAACTGACTCTTACATCGCTATCTGAATAAATTAGATAACGTTGGGTAAAATTCTTCAGGTGATCATTCAGTTTTATGTTTATTATCTAAATGTTACTTTTGTTTTTCTTTTGTTATGCAAAAGTCATTTAACTTTGTGTACATTATCCAAAAGTTACTTCTATTTTTGTTATACGAAAATTATTTTACTATGCTCTAACCATCACAATAGTCACTTTGACAAGATTTTATAAAACTTTCACTTGAAAAATCTATTATGTCCTTGACATATAAATTCTCTTATTTATAAAATACCTTCTATATTATATACCTATATAATATACTTTTACCTAAGTATTTTATTTATAATTAAAATAAGCTAATATTATTTTATTTATTATTTTATAATGTATTTGTACATTTAATTTTTTTTCTTAAACGTTAATTTTCAAGAAATATAGGTAGCATTATTAAATTTGTCACTAACATTACTGTGAATAAATCTCAAGTCAACATTCGTAACCATGCCTAATGAAATATTTTTAATGAAAAATATAAAGTCAAAACTCAATGGTTTATCAGCCAAGGCATATTCGTAAATCCAATAAATAAAAGACTCACATCTAGCACACTGGCGCATCAGATTAACACTTTTAAATAAATAATAGTAACACATAAAGCTTTAAAAAAAACTTAATATTAAACTCTTTAAATTTTTCTTTTAAAGTTTAACTGAGTATAAAATTACCATCTGTAAAACAAATCTATTTTATTATTTCAAATAAATATTAAGAAATAAATATTTGTTGTCATTTTTTATTTAAAAATATGTTCATGTTTGAATATGATTAAACAAATTGAGTGCCATGGGAAAATTAAATTTATGAATATATTATATAATAATAAACAGAATAATATAAAGTTATTTTAATTACACGTAAAATACCTGTAACAATCCGACCGGTCGTTTTGAGCTCTTGCGCATCGTTCGGCAGTTTGAGGCCATGAGCAGCTTCACTTCAGGTATTATGACTTGTACGCATGATCGGAATTGAATTCCGGGAAGTTCGGAGTTGATTTGGAAAGAGAATCCTCATTTAGAAAGCTTTAAGTTGAAAGAATCGACTAAGATTGGATTTTTGAGTAAACGACCTCAGAATCGTGATTTGAAGGTTCCGGCAGGTTCGTATGATGATTTCGGACTTGGACGTATGTCCGGATCGGGTTTTGGAAGACCTGCGAACGTTTCGGCACCTATTGTGGAAGTTAGCATTTTTGGAAAAATTTCATAAGTTTGGGTTGAAGTGCATTTCAGTGTTATCAATATCTGTTTGGGATCCGAGTCTAGGAATAGCTCCGTATGATAATTTTGGTGTTGGGGGTGCGATTAAAAGTGAATTCGGAGGTCCGTAGGTCATTTTGGAGTCGTTTGGCGAAAGTTAGAGATTTGAAGGTTTTTAAGAAGTTTGACCGGAAGTGGACTTTTTGATATGGGGGTCGGATTCCAATTTCGGAAGTTGGAGTAGGTCCGTAATGTCGAATGTGACTTGTGTGCAAAATTTAAGATCAATCGGGCGTGATTTGATAGGTTTCGACATCGAATGTAGAAGTTTAAAATTTTAAAATCCATTAAGCTCGTATTGGAGTCCGATTCGTGATTTTGTCGTTGTTTGATGTGATTTGATGCCTCGAGCAGGCCCGCATTATGTTTTGGGTACTGGTTGGTATGATTGGTTGGGGTCCCGGAGGCCTCGGGTGGATTTCGGATGGTTAACGGATCAAAATTGGAGTTTGAAGAAGGATTGAAGCAGCTGGTATCTGGTGTAACCGCACCTGCGAGGTTTTGGCCGAAGGTGCGGAGCCGTAGGAGCGGCATTGGTATCGCAGAAGCAGAAAATGGCTGGGCTTGGCCGGGGGCGCAGGTGAGACGCAGCTTCCGCAGAAGCGAGACTGCAGAAGCTGTCCTGGCCCCGCAGAAGCGGACGTGGGCGAGTTAGCTGAGACCGCACCTGCGATGGAAATTTCCGCAGGTGCGGAGCCGCAGAAGCGGCAGGTGGACCGCAGGTGCGAGAGATCGGGTTGGGCAGTGTGTTCTTTAAAGAACAAGTTTTGGCTCATTTTTCACACATTTTTCACTTTGGTTGGGCGATTTTGGAGCCTTTGAAGAGAGGGATTTCATCATCAATCATGAGGTAAGTTAATCCCACCTCTTGTAAGTTAAATACATGGTTTTATTGCGGATTAAAGTATGGAAATTGGTAGAAACTTGGGGTTTTGGTGGAAAGACCTAGAATTTGTATTTTTGGATTTTGACCACGATTTTGGGTATGAATTTAAGAGTAAATTATATATTTGAGTTCGTGAGGTTATGGGTAAACTTTATCTTCGAAAAATTCGGAATCCAGGCACGTGGGCCCGAGGGCGTTTTTGTCAACTTTTCGATCGGGGTTAGAAATTGTTATGAATTGGATTGTTTTGAGTAATTGAACATGTATTAATAGGTTTACATAATTATTGGCTAGTTTTGGGACGTTGTGCATCAATTTGAGTCTTCGGAAGGGCGTGGAATGCCGGTTATGGAACTTCGGAGCGAGGTGAGTCTCCTTTCTAACCTTGTAAGAGGAAATTGTCCCCATAGGTGAATTAATTGGTTATGTATTTCTAGTGGCCTACTGGGCGTAGAAGCATGGATGATACGGAAATTAGATGAGCTGCATTTCTCGAGGCGAATCACAACTAGTATAGTCTCTTTCAGTGTATGGTATTTACTTCCTGCCCGATTTGTATTCCAGCCGGTTATTGTACTTTATTGGATTTCTTAGTAACTGCTCATGCACTTGTGACACCGGGTTCTAGGATGATTATGGGATTATTTAATATTAAGTTTGTTAAAGACTTCAATATCTATTCAGCAAAATTCATTACTTATTGTTTAATGTATTAAACAAATGATTTCGAAAATATTAAAACAAGAAATTACTAGTAAATTGGTGTTGGCTCGCTTGACAATGGTGTCCGACGCCATCACGACCCTTAGTGGATTTTGGGTCGTGACAACATGGTATCAGAGCACTAGGTTCTCTTAGGTCTCACGAGTCATGAGCAAGTCTAGTAGGGTCTCGTGGATCGGTACGGAGACGTCTATACTTATCTTCGGGAGGCTACACGGCTGTTAGGAGCACTTCCCTTCTTGATTTCCTCATCGTGCGATTTGATTCCTTTGAGGCTTATGCCTTCGTTTCCCTCCCAATCGATCTTATGCGACGCGAAGCGCTTATTATAAATCAGGAATTGAGAAATTTTAAAGGTACTACAGAGGTGGTGTGGGATGTTTCTCCCTGCGTAGCTGATTTGACTATTGTCGTCGCCTTGCGGAAGGATATTCTGTCGTTTCAGCTCAGTAGCTGTACTTGTGAGAGCTCTGAGACTAGGCACAAGTTGTCATGATGCTTATGAACGGTTGTCGCGCGGTATTGATATGATGGTAGGATGCTTGCCTACGCGTCGGGGTAGTGAATGAATTAAAGGGAGGTTTACTCAGTGCATGATTTAGAGATTCGGTATTTTATTCCTAGCGGGGGAAAGGCAATCGGGCTAAGAATGTTCAGATTTAGGTTGATGGAGTAACGAGGTTTGTATTTCCGAGCGTGGTGGAATTTTCATCTGTGATGAGGTGCCGTTATCCTTGTTGAATGTACTAAGTTCGCCGGTGTTAAGACCTTCTACAATACGCCCTTGGGGCAGGATATTTAAGATAGTATTGGAGAAGCGGTTGTCAGAGATCACAGGGTGCGGTGGTTCAAGATTGAATGTGTATTTCTAATACTAACTGTTTAAAAGTTAGTAGCGGTCTATTGGTTCGAGTGCTACCGAGATAGATTTTGATCTAAGGCATCAGCTGCGTAACAAAGGATGAGGAAGGACGTGTGGGAAGTGTCATGCGGTGGTTAAACTTCTAGAAGGCCAGGCGTAAGAAATGGAGCTCGAGTAGTTTCTTAAAGAAGTGAGTTTGCCCAAAGTGAGAGAGTGGCAGAGTAGCGTATGGGATCAGTGGCAGGATAACTACACACCCGGAGAAAAAGTCTAGAGTGATCTGGGATTCAGGGTGGGCAATGACTGGGTCTACGGACTTAATTTGAAATATCGGCTATTATATGACGAGAGATTTGATACAACAGAAAGGAGTTGCTCGATATTAAGAAGGATACAACATGACCTTGGATTTGGAGGTACCGTTGCACATTTAGTTGATGTCCCTAAGAAGTGAACGGACTAGTACAATTGGTGGATGAGCACAGACTCATGATGGGTTATGGATGACGTAGTGATTGTACCTCGTGCAGCGGCGTTGGAAGATGTCGGCGTGTAATCTCCACAGGTGGGTTATCTCCTGTGAGCAGATCAGCGGTCGCGTGGTTGGCGAAGCTTCTGCGAAGAATCCTACTGGCTATCTGGTAAAGAGGTCAGACATGTGAATGTGGTTAATGATTCAGAGTATTCATAAATGGTTTTACAGAAAGATTTCGAGGAACTTGGCGGGTTGGTTGTGCTAGATCATGTCAACAATGAAGAAGGAATCTTGCTGGGTTCTAGAGTTGAGCTAAGTGGGAGAGTCCCACCACCTACGATTGGGTTGTACAATTATCTTCTTGTGAGGTTTCGGGTTATCGGCGTATTGGTAAGTTATTTCAGCTAAGGGAAAAGAACATGAGTGGTAGTTTGAGCAAAGGAATTGGCAAAAGTGTGCTATAGTTGGCCTGATTGACTCATGTTCAAGCTTTGGGAAGACTCGGGATTTGTGTTTCGTACGGAGGTGATTTACAAGGAAGTGATTCAGTCGGATGCTTCATCGAGATGGGTGTTCATGTGTCAGTGGAGCCTCGGAGCTGTTTGAATGCGGGACCAAGCCGAGTGGATGACTCTTAACAACGGTCCTAGTGAATTCAAAGGTCAAAAATGCGGTGCCTAAGGGTTTGGTTCAAGCCCACAGTATGGTTAAGAATCAAGCTTTTGTAGCAACTTACGATAAGAGGCCCAGAATGTTCTATGATATTTTTTTTGACTTGCAGTGTAGCATTATGAGGGAAAAAAAAGACTTCGGATTTGTAAAGGAATTATCAGAACGGGTGTATCAGTTGAAGATGCGAATGTGCGTGCAAGGAGTGTATGAAACGATTCATAGGTTTGGAGACAGGGTGGTCTCGTGGAATGGGGTCACTCAAGGTGAGTGCGGATTCAGGTTGGTGATGTAAGGAATGGAGCTACTATTATCTCTAAGGCAAGTTAAGGATGAATTAGAATAAGATAAATTGGTTAGCCATGGTTGAATTGGCATAGTGATGGCGGTGCGTTTGAGGCTTGTCGGCCACCGTAATTGATATTGTTTGGATGTATTCAAGTATTATGGCCTGTTATGTGTAGGCGGATCCTGGAAGGGTTGTGGTGGGTTAGGCGACTACTTGAGGATTTGTGTAACAACCCAACCGCTCGTTTTGGGCATTTACGCTCCTTTCTAATATTTGAAGTCCTGAATAGCTTCATACGATGTATTATGACTTGTGTGAATTGTCGGTTTTGATTTTCAGTTATTTCGGAGTTAGTTTGGAAGAATGAAATTTAAGGTTCAAAGCTCAAGCTTAAGGGTTGATCGGGTATTGACTTTTGTACAAACGACTCCGGAATGGAGTTTTGACGGTTCCAATAGCTCCATGTGATAATTTCGGACTTAGGAGTGTGTCCGGATATTTATTTCGAAGTCCGTAGAATAAATTGAAGCACTTTGACAAAAGTTGGAAAAATGGAATACATAAGTTTGACCGAGAGTTGACATTTTGATATCGGGGTCGAAATTCAATTCCGGAAATTGGAATAGCTTTGTTATGTCATTTAGGAATTGTGTGCAAAATTGAAGTCATTCCAGATTGATTTGATAGGTTTCGGCATTGAATGTAGAAGTTAGCATTCGTTAGTTTCCGTGAAGCTTGAATATAGGTGTGATTTGTGTTTTATTGTTGTTTGATGTGATTTGAGACATCAACTAATTTGGTATGATGTTTTAGGACTTTATGGTATAATTGGTTGAAGTCCCGAGGGCTTCGGGTGGATTTTGGATGGTTAACGGAATGTGATTTAGAATGTTTCGACGTGTTTCTTCAAGAATAAGTGGTATCGCATTAAGCTAATGAGATCCAAATTCAATTTTAATTGAAGCATTAGATCCGTATTGAAATTTCGGAGCCTTGGCAAAAAGAATCGTCGAATTCGGACATCGTATGAGAGAGTTATGCCCATTTTCGTGCCGGGAAAAATAATTGCCCATTGCCAGCGCCCAGGGTAGCGCGGGGCGCTATCCCAGGCGCCAGGATTATTTTTGGCAACTGTAACCAGCGCCACAGGCAGCGCCCGGCGCCACCTGTGGCGCCCAAATGGTAAAACTCCATAAAAAAGAGGGTTTCGGCCATTTTTACACATTTGGAGCTATGGAGCTCGGTTTGGGCAATTTTCAGAGACAAAGTTCGCCACAAAACTTGGGGTAAGTGTTCTTGACTCCCTTGTGATTATATTCCATGAATTAATCTTCATTTTCGGCGTTAGATTATTGATTTTTACAAGAGAAATNTAGATTATTGATTTTTCAAGAGAAATTGGAGGAATTTTCTACAATTCCATAAAATGTATTTTTGAGATTTGAACATCGATCCGGAGTCGGATTTGGGTAAAATTAGTATGGTTGGACTCATGATGGAATGGGCTTTCATATTTCATAATTTTTGCCGTGTTCTGAGACGTGGGCCCCACGGGCAATTTTTGGGTTAATTTCGGATTTTGTTGGAAAATTAGTATTTTCATATGGAATTAATTCCTATAGTATGTATTGAATGAATCGAGTTAATTGTGACTAGATTCGGGATGTTTGGAGGCCGATTTGAGAGGCAAAGGCATTGCGGAGTAGGATTTTGTTCGGATTGATGTAAGTAATAATTGTAAATATTGTCCTGAGGGTATGAAACCCCGAATTTCACATCGTTGTGCTACTTTGAGGTGACGCACACGCTAGATGACGAGCGTGGGGTCGTACACCGTTGGGGATTGTGACTTGGTCCGTCCCATACGACTATTAAGTCGCGTATTTGATTGAAAACTGTTTGATATCATTGTATTTTGAAAAGTATTACTATGTTTGGGGTTGAATGCCGTGTTTGGGCCTCGTGCCGAATGTTTGGACCCTTAGGAGCTTTTTACTACTGTTTTCTCACAGTTTTGGTTTAATATTTATACTCAGTCATGCTATGTTTTTACTGATTTCATAACTCGGTTCTATTTACTCCATTTTGATTCTATAAAAGATATTTTGGACCGAGCACCTATTTTACTATTAGCCCGAGTGGCTTGAGAGATTTCTGACTGAGGCCGAGGGCCTGTGTTGTGAGGATATTATGGGATCGGGCTCCACGCCGCAGCAGGTTGTTACTGATTCATGATATTGTGAGGCCGAGGTCCTGATTGATTTATGCCACTAGGTGGCTTGTTGTTGTTACGAGGTCGAGAGCCTGTTTGATTATGCCACGAGGTGGCTTGTTTAGCGTTTGGGCTGTAGGAGCCCCTCCAGGAGTCTGCACACCCCCAGTGAGCGCAGGTATGTGATAGCACGTGAGTTGTCCGCGCAGATTGTAGCGCTTGGGCTGTAGGAGCCCCTCTGGAGTCTGTACACCCCCAGTGAGTGCGGGTACCCAGTGTGAGTGATGTGATATTGCAGGGGTTGTTGTTGATTTATATTGTTGCTTGAGGGGTTGTGATTGATTCATATTATGGCCCGAGGGGCTGTTCTTGATCCATGTTTTGCCCGAGGGGCGGTTCTTGATTCATGTTATGCCCGAGGGGCTGATTACGAGTGATTGTGAGGTAGCCCGAGGGGCTGGTTCTGCTGATATTTTTGCCCGAGGGGCGGTTTATGGTATATGTTTTGCCCGATGGGCTGTTTATGTTTCTATCATTTTTACTCACTGTTTTATCACTCATTTGAAACTATCGGAATATGTTTTAAAAAGGAAAGGTTTTTACTGAAACTGAGTTTGATTTACGAAATAAATGGTTTCTGTACTGTTTTTGGAAATGTACTGTATTTGATGTAGCGTTATGACGTGGTTTACGTGTTTTCTTACTGCTTAGTCTTTATTTACTCTTATTACTTACTTAGTTGGCATACTCACATTACTCCCTGCACCTTGTGTGCAGATTCAGGTATTTCTGAACCCGGTAGCGGGTGTTGATTACTTAGTGGCAGGTTCATCGGAGTTAGCAAGGTAGCTGCCTGGCGATCGTAGCCCTGCTTTCCTTCCTCCACATTCTTCGTTAGTTGTATTCATTGATTTTCCCGGCCATGTTGGTCTTATGTTGTCAGACAGTGGTAGTAAATGCTCATGACTAGTGACACCCCGATGTCGGGCTTTTCTTTCCGCACTGTTATTTTGTTTTCAACACTTTTTTTAAAGATTTATTGTTAAATAACTTTAATTTTATCCGAAGAATGAAAATATTGATTGGTTTTGGGTTTGTGTCGGCTGGCCTAGTTCCATGATAGGCGCCATCACGACCGGATCGGTTTTGGGGTCGTGACAAGTTAGTATCAGAGCCTAGGTTACATAGGTCCCACGAGTCATGAGCAGGTTTAGTAGATTCTCACGGATCGGTACAGAGACGTCTGTACTTATCTTCGAGAGGCTGTAGAACCTTTAGGAAATTCCAAATTCTTGAATTCTTATCGTGCGACATTGATTAAACTTGAAGCGTAATTCCTTGAATTCCTTCCACGTATCGTGTGCGAACATGAGCACTCGATAACAGCTTCCGATAGTTTGGGGTTCCATGAATGATACACGAAAGGTGATTAGTGTACTGATGATGGGCCAGTCTGGGAGACTTGAGGCCGGGTGTAGACCGCGGCTTAGGCTCGGTAGTTTCAGTTGTGAAAACTTGTGCATTGGACTTATGTGTCCGTTATTGTTCTTATGAGTTGAAACTGTGGCTCGATGAGCGGTTAAATGGCTATATGATGAGTATGAGGTGAATGCGGGATGTGTTCAAATGGTTAGAGTGTGATGAGAGGAGTTTCTTGAAATGTCTTAATTGACTTATCATCTTGAGTTATGGGTGTATTGAAGGATCTTTCACGTGGTGTACGTGTGGAACAAATTAAATTCTCATGAATTGTAAATGAGTGCAGACTCAGGGACATTAAATGATTGCGTAGTAATTGTGTTTGCGAAAAGAGTATAGAAAAATGCCAGCTTGAGGCTAAGCAGGCGAGTTATCACTTGCGGAATAAACTACAAAGGTGTGATCTTTACAATGTTGTGCGGAGAATTTTCTTTTCTACCCGTAGGGTAGATGTATTGAGATTTGAATTGGAATTAGTCAGAAAGTTGACCTGACCGTCACGAGAGTGAAGGCGAGCTTAGTAGAAGGATTGAGGAACCATATAAATTGTGTTGCATGAGCTTGGAAAGAATTTAGTCAAATTTCACTACAATGTTATGGCAGTAACTGGATAGGTGTATTGTAAATTGTTGAATTTCCTGATCTATGGCTTTGAGCCAAGTGAGGGAGTCCGCTATCGGCGATTTGATTTCATGGATTATATGTTAAATTTAGGTTTTGGTTCGAAACATGCTCGTAGGTTAGTTATGACCTGCAAAGGTTGAGATCGGGGAAGACTAGAATACTGAAATTCCTGAATACGGGTTATATTGCGCTTTATGAGTATATTAAGATCATGGGATGATTAAGTTATTAATTGTGAAGAATGTAATGCGCATGGAACGTGAATGCGACCAGTGGTGTTAAGGCGGGGTTACTCCCCTGAGTGTTGTTTTGCTAATGGGACATATGGCATTTGGCTTGTTTAGGCAGCGCAATTTAGATTTGAGCAGAGTAGATGACTCTTGAAAGAATTCTTATGGATTCAGAAATGTATATGTAGCAATTGAAAATTTTTCGAATTTGTATGCCGCTAGAATCAATTATTTACATCGGGTGGTACCGAGACTTGCGGTAATTCTGTATGACTATGGATTCTTTACTCCAGTATAAAGGAGGTAAAAGATTGATTTTAAGGTACTTTCAGAGTGGGCATTTTGATGGTGATACTTACAGGGATGCTTAAAAAGAATACCGTGGCTTATGAGCCTTAGGGTCATGTGGTTTTATGCTGGGATCTCTGGTAGTGAGCTTCGGGTAACATTCTTGGTGCATGTCAAGTATGAGTGTCGATTCGAGGGTAATCCAAAAAGGAATCAAAGAAATAGAATAGCTTGGTAGTAAGTTGGATCAACACGATAATGGGTATGTATACTTATGATGTGGTGAGACTCTACAGAAGTTTTGATGGAAATATTCATAGGATTTTGCGACCCACGTGACATGTTCAAGTTAAAGGAATATAGTTCTGACAGCTTGGCTATGTGCAAATGAATTGCAAGGTGTTCTTTATGGTTTCTACCATGGTTTGAGCCAGATACTTTCTACCGGTGTGAGGAACATGTAGTGTATTATGATTTGTCCCTCGATGGGAGCAATTAGAAGGTTTCTAACTAACCGGTATATAATTTGCTGGTAATCCAGAATTGATAATGAGATTCTTGTGTTTGTCACATGATGGCATGATGGACATGGTATGTTGTGCGGGATTAAGATTTGCATGTACAGGGTGGCAGATCATTCTTAAAGGGAAGGTCACGAATTCTGGTTAAAATAGTTAGTTTTGAATAGTTAGATTAATGTTATAACTGCTCGGTAATCCCTAAGAAGGGTGCGTATTTAAAAAAAAGGGGGCGCATTATGTTTGACTACCGGATGTTCATTGATATTACGGCACTCACTTGGTTGATCGACTAATAATATTTAGATTTTGCTATGTAGCACGGAAGAATTACGAAAATATTTATCGTGTGATGATTGTACTTGAGGGATGTGTCAGTCATCTGAGTGTTGAGGTTGTGAGCAATTACGATGATTTATGTGCTTTATGGATTTGGAGACTGAGAGTTCCCATAAACAGGTTATGTCGTGGTTGTGGATCGCGTATATCGGTCTTGTGTGGTGACTATTGGGGGTTTGGAGACCCGAGTGGATCTTTTGTTGCTTAGCATAGTGGATTTTGATGTGATATTGGGTATGGATCGGTTGTCTCCGTGTCGTGCTATTCTGGACTGTTACGCTATGACGCTGGCGTTGGCTATGCCAGGGGTGCTACGGATTGAGTGGCGAGGTTCGGCGGATTTTGTTCCCAGTAGAGTGATTTTATTTTTGAAGGCCCAACAGATGGTTGGGAAGGGTTGTCTTTCTTATTTGGCCTTCATGAGGGATGTCAGTGCAGTGACTCCTACCATTGATTCAGTCCCGATGGTGAGGGATTTTTCTGGATGTGTTTCCTGCAGACCTGTAGGGCATACTGCCGGACAGGGTTATTTATTTCGGTATTGATTTGGTGCTGGGTACTCAACCCATTTTATATCCTACCGTATCGTATGGCACTGACGGAGGTAAAAGAGTTGAAGGAGCAGCTTCAAGAGCTCCTTGATAAGGGGTTCATTGGTAGGCTAATATGGATGTGTGTTCTGCAACGAGTCGGCTCTGTTGACTCCAAACTGCTATTGTTGAGAGAGGTGCCATTCGGTTGTTGTTAAGCTTATTCGTGTTCCAAGATTCAATTGTGAGTTACTCTTGTATGCTACGTAAGATTTCGATTCGTTGATTAAATGCACAGATGACACGGTTCTATTTGGACTTTATAGCGGAATTTGAGTGAGATAGGCATCTGGGTATTGCACAATTGATTGCGCATTGGGTATGTTCTTCCGAGCCAGTGTGGCATTGCGTCAATTGCTTCTCCGTGGTAACGGTGATTCACTCTTGGTGCCGAGGTGCAATCAAGTTGATACCATGAGCATCTAACCTGGAAAAAAATGAGAACAATGAAAAGAGTAACGCAATGTAATTGCTGAATACAACACCTATATAGCGCAAGCAAATAGTCATGATTATTTGCATGTTGTGACCATGCCAGGTGGATTATGTTATTGGCAACTGAGTTGCTCTTGCGGTGATGTTAATGTGATATCTAGAAGAGCTGGATATTGTTATTTGATTCGTGTGTCTTGGTTCTACTACGAATGGTGAGCTCATAGCATTGCGGTTGTGGTAGTGCTTGTTGAACTTGCGAAATAGTTCTCTTTTTTGAGACATTTTCCCTTTTCGGGTACCTGGATGGTGCAGCCTTGAGTTATATTGGTGTGGCATGTATGTGGAATAGTTGTGTTAATAATATATGGTCATCGGACCTAGAATGTGTACTATCAGATTTGATTACGATATATTGTGAGGATGATATCGAAAGTTGGCTTAGAAAGTGATTATGGTTCTGGTTGAAACGAAAGAGCTCCATGATTTGTTAGTTTGTTTGGTGGTTAGGTAATTCTGCGCTCTCTTTCATTATCGACAGTGTACGAAGGTTTTGTAATGAGGTGTTGTATAATATGGGGTTTAATACCGGTATCGGGTTTGTATTTTAGCAGCTACAGTGATTAGAAACTATTGCGAATATGCGGGTTGTGTGGTATTGTCACGACCCAATCTGGAGGGCCATGACTAGCACCCGGCCATACTTACCGAGTACCAACATACATTTTATCTAACCTTCTTTATTATCTTTTAGGGCTGACGAGATCAATATAAATGGTAGACATGGGTCATGGACAACCAACAATAAAATATGATGGCATGAACATACATAACATGGGATGACTAGACAATCAAGAAACTATATATAAGGTACGAGCTACCACACTACCATGAGAGACTATACAACAAAAACCAGCCGACAAGGCCTACCAAACTATACATGAGTCGACACCTGTCTATGAGCCTCTAAAGGAACATAAGTGTTGCAGCATAGCCGGAACAGGGCCCCGACATACCCATAATATCCATAACAAAAATGCATACCAAGACCAAGGCAAGTCCGAAGAAGGGATCTCGCCAATCACCGTTGAACTGGACAGCCTACTATGGTGGGGGAGCTGCGCCTGCCTGTCTATCAGGACCTGCAGCACGACATGCAGCGTCCACAAATAAAAGGACGTCAGTACGAATAAAGTACTGAGTATGTAAGGCAGGGAACCATAAGTACGAACAGTAATGTAAGCAGGGATAGAGAATAAACAACCTGTAACATCTGGGTACCTCTAAGGGCTACTGACATGAAATGCGTGATACATATGTATATATACATAAATTTTTAAAACATACGCCTCTGTGGGCATCATCATCATCACATCGTACCCGGCCGTAATAGGCTCGGTAAAAAGTACCTCGGCCACGTGGAGCTCGGTAAAACCCAACTGATCAGTGGTTGCACAATAGGTGCCGTACCCGACCGACAATAGCGCAGCTCGGTAGAGTAAAATAGATACATATATATAGTGCATGCTTGACTCATGGACTCACGTTCTAAACCTTTCGGAGTGACGTAAGGTCGGTATCCTCTGTACACGTTATTAGGACTAACTCTTCACCATGAACCTTATAAGAATCAGGAAGTACCAATAACATTGATAACATAAGAATAAGAGAAGCAACATCAACATCAATCGTTCCATAAGAGGGGAAACAATGTAAGTACTGCTAGCTTCTAAGAGTAGAGTATCTTTGGAAGCTCGTTCATTACATTATGTACAATCGGAGTCGTGCAAAAGAAGGAAAGGGATAGCCTCACATACCTTGTATATACTGCCCCAATCTCAAGCTATGCAATTTTCACGACTCCTTAGTCTAATATAAGAGAAATGATACTATAGTTACCATTCAAGCGTCATATCTATTATGTATCGACCACAACCTATTTTACGATGAAACGGACAGCACCTCCCCTATATATATGACTTCACACAATTCCAAACAATCACCAAACAGCCCAAACAACATCAATAATAATCATATTGAGCCTCCCAAAACAGTCCACGCACAACCAAATCACTTCATACATACGACGGCCACCGTAGTCGTGTCAAACGACCCGGAAATGTTACGAAGAACTACCAGCCCACAACCCTACATCTATATGGTGTTTCTCCACACCCTTCCTCCTCCAAAACTCCACAAAACAGTAGTAAAATACGCAGCCCAACAGCAACACAAAATAGTCCACAAAACAGTCCGCTACAAGTGAATAACTCGAACTCACGGCTTCCGATCACCGTCCCGTGAGTTCTTACATGTATAGAACGAATTACCATGAATTCACAGCAGAATAAATGTATGAAAGATAGCAGTAAACTCACCTTACTTGTTGGATACCTCAGCCCTTATCTTGGTTCTTCAAACTCTAGGGTTTACCACCAATTTGAACTTGAAAGAGAGGGAAAATCAATTAGGGTTTGTGGATAATTTTTGGGAGGAAGTTTGCAGCGGTTTAGGTCTGGTTATTTGTGAAATATAATGAGGGATATATTGCAGAAGATAAGCCTTTTAATGGGCTCTTTGTCTGACCCGAAATTGCCTCTTTTTGGGCTATCATTTAACCAAGTAGGTGACCCACCTACTTGTCACCTAGCAACTTGTGCAGTCTCGCAAAAATGTCTATATCTCTCTACTCCAATGTCGTATTGATAAAAGGTTTAATGCGTTGGAAACTAGACTCATAGATCTTCAATTTGGTGGGTAGATCACCCCGTAATTCCAAGTATATTGGGAGAAAAGCTTAATAACATTTGACCTAAAGTTTAAGTAAAACTATGAACTTAAGTTGCAACAACTCTTCTCGACTTTTGTTTCATAACTCGTTTGACTTCAAGACTATGATACGGATATTTTATGATTCATATACCTTAAAATACGACCTCTTGAGAGTATTAAGCACCCCTAGGTTTACCCAAAAATACGGCTGACAACATCCTTGATTCGTTTAACTTCTAATACTTGTTAACCACCCTTATACACCTTTGTATCATTTAAGACCAATAGGATTAATCTCTTATCATCTCAAAGATAATCTCTTCATGGATTTACGTCGACGACCTTATGGCATGAACTAACGTATGTGAATATGGGTTGTAACAGGTATATCATATGATTGCATCTGGAGTTATGGCTAAGGCTTAATATAGCTTGTTAAGACTTATACAGAGTGTGAATGTGAGATTTGGGTCTTCAAAAGAATTTTTTTTTTTGGATGTTGGAAATTGGATCCCAAGGTATATGGACTAATGTTGAATTAGTGACTTTCTGTTATGTGGTGTCGTCAGGCCTATATGGAATAGGGTGACATGGGATCACCCCCGGGTAGGTGTGTGGAATAGCGATTTGAAAGCTTAGGAACAATTCTTAGCACGTTCGAGGAAGAACGTATGTTTATATGGGGGAGAATGTAACGATCCAACCGGTCGTTTTAGGCATTTACGCTCCTTTCTACTATAAGTCCTGAATAGCTTCATGTGATGTATTATGACTTGTGTGAATTGTCGGTTTTAATTTTCAGTTATTTCAGAGTTAGTTTAGAAGAATGAAATTTAAGGTTCAAAGCTTAAGCTTAAGGGTTGACCGGATATTGACTTTTGTACAAACGACTCCGGAATGGAGTTTTGACGGTTCCAATAGCTCAATGTGATGATTTCGGACTTAGAAGTGTGTCTGGATAATTATTTCGAAGTCCGTAGAATAAATTGAAGCACTTTGACAAAAGTTGGAAAACGGAATACATAAGTTTGACCAAGAGTTGACTTTTTGATATCGGGGTCGAAATTCAATTTTGGAAATTGGAATAGCTTCTTTATGTCATTTAGGAATTGTGTGCAAAATTTGAAGTCATTACGGATTGATTTGATAGGTTTCGTCATTGAATTTAGAAGTTGGAATTCGTTAGTTTTCGTGAAGCTTGAATATAGGTGTGATTTGTGTTTTATTGTTGTTTGATGTGATTTGAGACATCAACTAGTTGGTATGATGTTTTAGGACTTGTTGGTATAATTGGTTGAAGTCCCGAGGGCCTCGGGTGAATTTCGGATGGTTAACAGAATGTGATTTAGAATGTTTCGACGTGTTTCTTCAAGAATAAGTGGTATCACATTAAGCTAATGAGCTCCAAATTCAGTTTTGATTGAAGCATTAGATCCGTATTGAAATTTCGGAGCCATAGCAAAAAGAATCGTCGAATTCGGACATCGTATGAGAGAGTTATACCCATTTTCGTATTGGAAAAAATAATTTCCTATTACCAGCGCCCAGGTTAGCGCGGGGCGCTATCCCTGGCGCCAGGATTATGTTAGGCTACTGGAACCAGCGCCACAGGCAGCGCCCGGCGCCACCTGTGGCGCCCGAATGGCAAAACTCTATAAAAATGGGGTTTCGGCCATTTTTACACATTTGGAGCTATGGAGCTCGGTTTGGGTGATTTTCAGAGACAAAGTTCGCCACAAAACTTGGGGTAAGTGTTCTTACTCCCTTGTGATTATATTCCATGAATTAATCTTCATTTTCGGCGTTAGATTATTGATTTTTCAAGAGAAATTGGAGGAATTTTCTACAATTCCATAAAATGTATTTTTGAGATTTTAACATCGATCCGGAGTCGGATTTGGGTAAAATTAGTATGGTTGAACTTGTGGTGGAATGGGCTTTCATATTCCGTAATTTTTGTCGGGTTCCGAGACGTGGGCTCCACGAGCAATTTTTGGGTTAATTTCGAATTTTGTTGGAAAATTAGTATTTTCATATGGAATTAATTCCTACAGTATGTATTGAATGAATCGAGTTAATTGTGACTAGATTCGGGATGTTTGGAGGCCAATTTGAGAGGCAAAGGCATTGCGGAGTAGGATTTTGTTCGGATTGAGGTAAGTAATGATTGTAAATATTGTCTTGAGGGTATGAAACCCCGAATTTCACATCGTTGTGCTACTTTGAGGTGACGCACACGCTAGATGACGAGCGTGGGGTCGTGCACCGTTGGGGATTGTGACTTGGTCCATCCCGTATGACTATTAAGTCGCGTATTTGATTGAAAACTCTTTGATATCATTGTATTTTGGAAAGTATTACTATGTTTGGGGCTGAATGCCGTGTTTGGGCCTCGTGCCGAATGTTTGGACCCTTAGGGGCTTTTTAATACTGTTTTCTCATTGTTTTTGGTTTAATATTTATACTCAGTCATGCTATGTTTTTACTGATTTCATAATTCGATTATATTTACTCCATTTTGATTCTATAAAAGATATTTTGGACCGAGCACCTGTTTTACTGTTAGCCCGAGTGGCTTGAGAGATTTCTGACTGAGAGAGGCCAAGGGCCTGTGTTGTAAGGATATTATGGGATCGGGTTGCACGCCGCAGCAGGTTGTTACTGATTCATGATATTGTGAGGCCGAGGGCCTGATTGATTTATGCCACTAGGTGGCTTGTTGTTGTTATGAGGCCGAGAGCTTATTTGATTATGCCACGAGGTGGCTTGTTTAGCGCTTGGGCTGTAGGAGCCCCTCCAGGAGTCTGCACATCCTCAGTGAGCGCAGGTATGTGATAGCACGTGACTTGTCCGTGCAGGTTGTAGCGCTTGGGCTGTAGGAGCCCCTCCGGAGTCTGTACACCCCTAGTGAGCGCGGTTACCCAGTGTGAGTGTTGTGATATTGCCGGAGGGGCTGTTGTTGATTTATATTGTTGCCCGAGGGGTTGTGATTGATTCATATTGTGGCCCGAGGGGCTGTGATTGATCCATGTTTTGCCCGAGGGGCAGTTCTTGATTAATGTTATGCCC
This sequence comes from Nicotiana attenuata, assembly GCF_001879085.1. Classification (NCBI taxonomy): domain Eukaryota; kingdom Viridiplantae; phylum Streptophyta; class Magnoliopsida; order Solanales; family Solanaceae; genus Nicotiana; species Nicotiana attenuata. The sequence goes on from NW_017672955.1 coordinate 57,080, forward strand.
GAGGGGCTGATTACGAGTGATTGTGAGGTAGCCCGAGAGGCTGGCTCTACTGATATTTTTGCCCGAGGGGCGGTTTATGATAAAAAAAATTTCTCGATGGGCTATTTACGTTTCTATCATTTTTACTCACTATTTTATCACTCGTTTGAAACTATTGAAAGATGTTTTAAAAAGGAAAGGTTTTACTGAAACTGAGTTTGATTTACGAAATAAATGGTTTCTGTACTGTTTTTGGAAATGTACTGTATTTGCTGTAGCGTTATGACGTGGTTACGTGTTTTCTTACTGCTCAGTCTTTATTTACTCTTATTACTTACTGAGTTGGTGACTCACATTACTCCCTGCACCTTGTGTGCAGATTCAGGTATTTCTGAACCCGGTAGCGGGTGTTGATTACTTAGTGGCAGGTTCATCGGAGTTAGCAAGGTAGCCGCCTGGCGATCTCAGCCCTGCTTTCCTCCCTCTACATTCTTCCTTAGGAGTATTCATTGATTTTCCCGGCCATGTTGGTCTTATATTGTCAGCCAGTGGTAGCAGATGCTCATGACTAGTGACACCCCGATGTCGGGCTTTTCTTTCCGCACTGTTGTTTTGTTTTCAACACTTTTTTTAAAGGTTTATTATTAAATAACTTTGATTTTATCCTAAGAATGAAAATATTGATTGGTTTTAGGTTTGTGTCGGCTGGCCTAGTTCCATGATAGGCGTCATCACGAGCGGATCGGCTTTGGGGTCGTGACAATTTGAATGTTCCACGGTTATGAGAATTCACTCGTGTGTTGCTATGGTTCTCTTGGAATGAGTTAAGTAAAAAGTTTCCATGAGAGGAAGTGTTTACCATGTTAGTGGTTCAGGAGTTGTGATGAAATTCTTGTATTATCGCATGCTGGCTTGTTAGGTGCAGTGAGCAGTACGAAACTTGAAAGTGAGGATCAAGGTTGCGGTTTGGTGTTGAAAAGGATGTCACGAGCTCGGATGAGCATGAAAGGGATTTGAATAATTAGAGTAAGCTGGTATCGTCTTCAGCGTCACCTGAGATCGGTGTTTTATGAAAGAGGCCTTGCATCCTGGTTATGGATTCTTAATCACTTTTCAGCGTTAGTGCGGCCGGTGGTATAGATGTGCAGACTTGTTATCTATTACGGAAGGTCGTGGGAGCGTGCCCCACGGGAAGATTGTATAAGTGTGGCATGTAGTCACTTGATTGCTTGAAGAATGAAACCAAGTATAAAGATTGTGGTGATATCGTTAATTTGAGAATTTATGCCTAGAGGGCACTCGGTTTATTGGGTTGTGGACTGTGGAGGATTACTTCGGTTATGATGGTTGTTCTTGTGTGTTATGGGAAAAAGGGGTTATCATGGACCCAAAAAAGATTATTGGCCTAGTCCGGTACGATCAGAATCGGCTTGAGGTCTCTGGATGGATTTAAATATGAATATGGGCTCTATATCATGCCGAATGTGTTCATTTCAGCATAACGCTCCTTATGGAGGAGTATTCGGACGTTGGATGTTATTTCGTCGTCGGCTATTTCATGTAATGCTATATTGTGTCGTGTGAGCTGTGAACGGCTCGATAATTTTTTATGTATTGAGGTTCCGCATAGCGATGGTGTTATGTGAGCAGGATGGCTCTTTAGTTTCAGAACATATATCGCACCTCAGTTGTGCTTGAGTTTGTTAGCTTATGGCGCTATATGTCCCCTCAGGGATGGTATTATGCACTTAGCATGCTTGTGATCGATATTCGGTATTTTGTTGTAATGAGCAATTTAGCTCGATGTGTATCTCCTTATGTGAATTTTATGTGTGGATCGGGTTGCACGTCACGATAGTGTGATGTTGAGTACGGTTCCCTATATCTGTTTTTGTGTGTTTTGTTTCCCATTTTCTTAGGGAAGTTTGTATTAGTTGCGTGAGTTGAGTAGTCCCTTCCAGAGTTCGTTTTCCTTATGTATATCGTTCGAGCTTCTGGCCTATTGGCATATTGTGGCATCATATGGGACTTTTGATCATGACCGGGGTGGCTTATTGCCTGAGCAGTTCGTACTGGGTGAGACGAGATTATTGGATCTAGGATCAGTGCCGTCGGATTATAAGAAGTATATTAAAGAGCAAAGATTGGTTCAGAATGAGGTAATGTTCTTGTCAGAAGAATAGACTCAATGATTTGTTGACTCGGCAGTTGGTTATGAATTTCTACACATCTCTTCCGTCATGGCAGTATTACGAGAGTTGGAATAAGACTTATATTATCATGAGGTGAATTGTGAGCATCAGATTCGGGGAATGTCGGTTATTATGATCAGAGAATGTTATTATGGTCCTGAGAATGATGTGGTGCATGGTGAGAATTCGGCAAAGGCATGTAGTCATGTTCTGGTACCTCGTGTAGTGATTGATAGGTGTTCATATATTGGAAGCAGGCCTGGCAGAGAATTCCGGATGTTGGAATTGGGCTCTAAGCTTATTTGCTTGAATAAAAGGGAATATCTTCAGAATTGATCGAGCTAATGCGCTCAACTGGGTTGTAGTAGCACGGGTAGGTGCACGAAGTGTTAAACAGTGATTTCGGACAACTCCAGCGCAGTTCCTAGCACGTTCGAGGACGAACGTATGTTTAAGTAGGAGAGAATGTAACGACCCGACCGGTCGTTTTGAGCTCTAGCGCGTCGTTCGGCAGTTTGAGGCCATAAGCAGCTTCACTTTAGGTATTATGACTTGTACGCATGGTCGGAATTGAATTCCAGGAAGTTCGGAGTTGATTTGGAAAGAGAATTCTCATTTCGAAAGCTTTAAGTTGAAAGAATCGACTAAGATTGGATTTTTGAGCAAACGACCTTGGAATCAGGATTTGAAGGTTCCAACAGGTTCGTATGATGATTTCGGACTTGGGCGTATGTTCGGATCGGGTTTCGGAAGACCCGGGAACATTTCGGCACCTATTGTGGAAGTTAGCATTTTTGGAAGAGTCTCATAACTTTAGGTTGAAGTGCATTTCAGTGTTATCAATGTCCGTTTGGGACGTCTGGGAATAGCTCCATATGATGATTCTGGTATTGGGGGCGCGATCGGAAGTGAATTCGGAGGTCCGTAGGTCATTTTGGAGTCATTTGGCGAAAGTTAGAGATTTGAAGGTTTTTGAGAAGTTTGACCAGAAGTGGACTTTTTGATATCAGGGTCGGATTCCAATTCCGGAAGTTGGAGTAGGTCCGTAATGTCGAATGTGACTTGTGTGCAAAATTTGAGATCAATCGGACGTGATTTGATAGGTTTCGATATTGAATTTAGAAGTTTGAAATTTTAAAATTCATTAAGCTCGTATTGGAGTGCGATTCGTGATTTCATCATTGTTTGATGTGATTCGAGGCCTCGAGCAGGTCCGCATTATATTTTGGGACTGGTTGGTATGATTGGTTGGGGTCCCGGAGGCCTCGGGTGGATTCCAGATGGTTAACGGATTAAATTTGGAGTTTGAAGAAGGATTGAAGCAGCTGGTATCTGGTGTAACCGCACCTGCGAGGTTTTGGCCGCAGGTGCGGAGCCGCAGGAGCGGCATTGGTATCACAGAAGCAGAAAATGGCTGGGCTTGGCCGGGGGCGCAGGTGCGACACAGCTTCCGCAGAAGCGAGACCGCAGAAGTGGTCCTGGCCCCGCAGAAGAGGACGTGGGAGAGTTAGCTGAGACCGCACCTGCGATGGAAATTTCCGCAGGTGTGGAGCCGCAGAAGCGGCAGGTGGACCGCAGGTGCGAGAGGTCGGGTTGGGCAGTATGTTCTTTAAAGAACGAGTTTTGGCTCATTTTTCACACATTTTTCACTTTGGTTGGGAGATTTTGGAGCCTTTGAAGAGAGGTATTTCATCATCAATCATGAGGTAAGTTAATCCCACCTCTCGTAAGTTAAATACATGGTTTTACTGCGGATTAAAGTATGGAAATTGGTAAAAACTTGAGGTTTTGGTGGAAAGACCTAGAATTTGTATTTTTGGATTTTGACCACGATTTTGGGTATGAAATTGAGAGTAAATTATATATTTGTGTTCGTGAGGTTATGGGTAAACTTTATCTTCGAAAAAATTCGGAATCCGGGCATGTGGGCTCGAGGACGTTTTTGTCAACTTTTCGATCGGGGTTAGAAATTGTTATGAATTGGATTATTGTGAGTAATTGAACATGTATTAATAGGTTTACATAATTATTGGCTAGTTTTGGGACGTTGTGCATCAATTTGAGTTTTCGGAAGGGCGTGGAATGCCGGTTATGGAACTTCGAAGCGAGGTGAGTCTCCTCTCTAACCTTGTAAGAGGGAATTATCCCCATAGGTGAATTAATTGGTTATGTATTTCTAGTGGCCTACTGGGCGTAGCAACATGGATGATACGGAGATTAGGTGAGCTGCATTTCTTGAGGCGAATCGCAGCTAGTATAGTCTCTTTCAGCGTATGATATTTACTTCCTGTCCAATTTGTATCCCAGACGGTTATTGTACTTTATTCGATTTCTTAGTAACTGCTCATGCACTTGTGACACCGGGTTCTGGGATGATTATGAGATTATTTAATATTAAGTATGTTAAAGACTTCAATATCTATTCAGCGAAATTCATTACTTATTGTTTAATGTATTAAACAAACGATTTCGATAATATTAAAATAATAAATTACTAGTAAATTGGTATTGGTTTGCCTGACAATGGTGTACGACGCCATCACGACCCTTAGTGGATTTTGGGTCGTGACAATACCTAAGTAAAAATATATTATACAGTATTTACAATCGAAGATACGTAAATGGAAGGTTTTATTATGTCGAGGGCATAATAGACTTTTCAAGTAAAATTATTGTAAAATCGTGCCAAGGTGACTTTTGTGATAAGTAGAGCAAAGTAAAATAACATTTGTGTAGTAAAAGAAAGAAAATGACTTTTCGATAATGAACACAGAGTTGAATGACTTTTACTTACCAAAAAAAATAACTTTTATGTAATAAACACAAAGCCGAATGATCACCCATAAAATTTACATGATAATGTCGGTGTCAATATATTCTTATTGCACATTGACATATCTCTGATGTGTCCCTCCCTCTCACTATTGCATTTTTTGTTTTGTTTTTCTATTGGAATAATATATAATTATCCAGTCTTGTCCCCATTTTCAGCTAGACACTTAAAATCGGGGATCTTATTACATCTGAAACTAGAGCTGTTAAAATAGGCTAGCCCAACCCAGCCCAAGCCGCGTGGGCTTTTAAATTTGGTGGGCTAGGATGGGCTAGCCCTCCATCTATATGGGCCTTAAAATGGCCAGCCTATCCCAGCCCTAAGAGGGCCGCGAGCTAGGGCTGACCGGCCCTTCAACTTTTTTAGAAAAAAATATTTCTTCAAATCTTTAGATATTTTTTCGTGACATAATCTCTTAATCATATGAACGACTTCTGTTTATTTAGAGTGTACAAGAATCTTGATAGTTGATAAGGAATCTCGTAATTGAAATGCAAATTCTCTATATCTCTAGCTCTTCTTTTTTTAACGTTACATGAATAATTTTTTCAGTACTTTTCTTTCACTTTCCTTAGATTCAGGAATTGCTTCGATAAGTTTATATGTTAAGGTTTTTTAATTTAGGTTTAACATTATTTGTTGATTTCATCATTATAGTCCATGAAATTTTTAAAATTCATGAAATTTGTTAGTGTTTTTCAATTTTCTTTGGGTATTAAAACTTGACCTTTTCCTATACTGAAGAGCAGTTTAATAATTAATAATATATTAAAATAACCAAACTGATCATTGGCCACTTAAAGTAATATTTTCTTTCGAAAAAAATTATTATTGGCCACTTAAAACTTTCCTAGTTCGTTGTTAATTAAGCAAAAGAAAAATTAATGCATATCAAAAATATAAACTCTAGTTGATATGGAAGGATAAATGAGAATTCTAAGGTTGGAAAATGTGAATTATAGTTAATAATTTTTTAGTTTTTACTTTTTTTTTAATATTTAAATATGAATTTAATTAATTTTGGCCCACGGGCCAGCCCAGGCCCAGCCTCGGTCAAGCCTCAAGGGCTAGCGAGCTGACTTGGGCCGAGCTTATAAACCTCAGTTTTAAATAGGCTAAAATAATCCCAACCAGCCCTACCCAAGTAGCGGGCTGGGTTAGGCTAGCCTTATAGGCCAAGCCCATTTTGACAGCTCTATCTGAAACTATTCTAAAGTAGAATTAGTATATCTTTATTGGCTAACATGTCAAAATAAGTATATACACTTAGCTAAAGAGTTTGAAAACATTAAATCGCGTTTTGGATAAAAATAACGTAAAGAAAGGCTAGCACGGTAGCACCTGATTGTTGTGGGGCATTTACATCTATACCCGCTTTTTGTGCCACATTTTAACTTGTGCCCGCTTTGCAAAAAAAATTACAAGCGTACCCGCTTTTTCACATAACTTCAGCACACGGGGCTGAAGTAGCAAAGGCAATCACGCAAAACTTCAGCATTCTAGTAGCCGGGCCTGAAGTTCAGCTCTTGAGCTGAAGTTTTTGTGTTGTAACTGGGAAACTTCAGCTCTAGAGCTGAAGTTTTTGTGTTGTAACTGGGAAACTTCAGCTTTAGAGCTGAAGTTTTTCTATTGTAACTGGCTACTTTTAACTCCCTCTCTGTAATGCACATAACACATGATACTCATCTTCACTGTTATGTTAGCTTTAAGCTTTATTAGTCTGCAATAGAACTAGACACTTAAGATATGGATTGCATCGCTAACAAAAGATTAACCAGAACTATAGCCAGTTATAGCAACTGAATCAGGATAGTTATCTACTATAGCAGTAAGTTCTTGCATAGCTAGCAAAACCAAAACACAATGGACTGTTAACAACAGAAGCATATGGACAGCAGCAGAAATGATCGAAAGCTCAAGAAATAAAGTGTGGTCACAGCTTCATTTAAAGCTAGTGGAATATAGTTAGCAGGTATTTAAATAACAAAATATACGGATAGCAGCAGAAATCATCAAAATTACAAGAAATAAAGTGTGGTCTCCGCTTCATACAAAGCTAGTGGAGTAAGTAACCTGAGCAGACTGAAGTTTTCGACGCAAGACCAATAAAAAAAAATAGGCTCTTCATTTTGTCTTTTGTTGAGAAGAAGAAAACGAAGGAGGAGAAAAAGGAGGAGAAAAGGAGCTGAAGTTATTTAAGAAGTGGCTACAAGTTAAAAGTTTTAAAAAAAATGGATATAGGTTAAATGGGGGCGACCAAATAGGGCGTCCCGTGCAATTTTTACGATTGTTGTGCACTCAAATTTGGATTTGATCTCTTAGGGTGATATTATTTCTATTTTGGCCATTGCAAAGTTGAAATATATAATTAGAAGAGTATTTATGTATTGTTTTTTTAATTTATACATGCATACTTTGACTATTTCATCAAATATCTAGCAACTAAAAGTGATCTTATAAGCTTAGAGAATGTCTGGACAAACTTATAAATAAAAGGTGCTCATAAGCTAAAAGTGATTTCCAGCCTTTGGTACTTCATAAGTTTATATATCATGTATGAAAATTAAAGGAATAAAAAACAGAATAAAGGATGAAAAAGAAGAAAACAACAGAATCTATACTATATTAAAAGCACGAAGACTTTTAGCAAAATGTCGTTCGTTTTTTTTACCCTTTAAAACTAGCTTTCACGTTAAACAAAATAGTAATTTAAGTTATCTTCCTAAATTGTAGGAAATGTCATTTAATTATTTTTCTAATATTTAGAAATAATCACTTAATTATATTCCAACCACTTAGGACTTTGATCTAAAAAACTACGTTATTTAATTGGAGGCCTCATATAAACTCTATTTAGATAGAGGGTATTGAATTCTAAGCACTTCACGAGTACTTTTTTATATTAGGTTTACGAGTATTTTTTTGTTATATTTAGGTTTAGTAGTCCTTTTTGCCTTTTCTTGGTTTAGGAGTCCTTATTTTTTTCTTCCTTTTTCCCCCCAAATTTTGGAGTACTTTCTCAAGGTTTACAAGTATTTCTTTTAAATAATAAAATAGTCATTTAATTACTATTTTTTATTTAGAATTTTAATATCAACTAATTTTCCATATTAAATTATGATTGGGAGTAAGAACAAATATCTAGCAATCACAAACATAGTGATCTCAAAAGCTCGTCATTTTTTTTTAAATCAAGTATCAAGCTTAACTAAGAAAATATTTTAATTTTAAGAATATAAAAGGTGTTGGTAAGATTCAATAACACTAATGGTTGTATAACATAAAAATTCAAAAGTGATATGTCATAGCGAATTTTTTATTACTCTTAATGTAGAATTTTTATTGGATAAACATTATTATTACAGTTAAATATTTAAAAATTTGGGATGAGCAATATTAAGATTTGAATCAACCAAAAAAAAATGTCTTTAACGAAGAGCAAATAATTAAGCTCTTAAATTAATTAGCCGAAAAAGTCTTTAATTTAACTAATTTGCGAAAAATCCAAATCATTCTTTTCGAAATTCATCGTATAATTTGATTATAGTATAGTATTATTAAGGGTAAATTTTCATAAAAATGCACACGTTAAGCAATAAGGACGAAATGTTAGAAGACAAAATTTATTCTAAGTGAGTTATCATTAATTATTTTTCTTTCTTTTAGCATTCATTTAAACAAATGACGACTCCCTGTAGACATATAAAATTTATTGGGTCTAATTCATAAAAAATTTGAATTAAATTCAATTGGGTTAAATAATTAATTTGGACTTTACAAATTAAAGCCCGATTTATCAATTTCAAGCCCAATGTCTATTTCATCTTAAGGCCCAAGCTCATGCCATGTGTCAAGTGACATGGCATGTCCAGTCAACTCAAAGCCAACAAGATGATGCCACGTGTGAAATGATGTGGCAATCCCAGTCTAAAACAATGACCAATCAAGAGTTGCCAAGTGTCTAAAATGACATGTCTTGGCCAATCACAAGCAAGCTTATCACATAGCTTATATGATAAGTTTGATAACTCACATGAACCAATCAGAATCAAGCAAGAGAGTACATATGTAGCTGGACTGTCCATCCTCTACCATTATAAATAGAGGGGTTACATAACACTCAAAGAAAAACATTCAGAGTTAGAGGAGAGCATTCCGCAATTGGTGAAGGCATCCACAAACAGAGAGATCAATCATCAAGTGCTTAGTTCTTCAACAAAGGAGTGATTAACGGAGTTCTTCCCGGAGATCAACCCGTAACAACAAAGTGTTGCTCGACGTTCTTGGCGATTAAATACATCACAAGGAGGTCTGCATCATCCTACATTCGAGAAAGACGATTCTCAAGCCCTCGAATCACGGAGAATTTTAGAGAGGAGAATCAAGGGATACATAGAATTGTACTCACGAATATTTATCAATAAAATCACTTTTTTTCTTCATATTATTTTTGTTGCAGTTTATTTTTCATATTACGAAAATTTGTTGCGAACAAATTTTGGCACGCCCAGTGGGACCTATTCTGCCCTTCATCTCTCCTTGTTGCAAGTTGAAAACTACAAACTCCAGATCTACTGCTACAATGGCCTTCCGCAAGTTTGATGTTTCATGCAAAGATGCTATTGTTGTCGCATCCGCTGAGCTGAGTCATGTTGGCCCAATCACTCGAAGCAAGTTCAAGGCTAGTGGCTTGGATGGATCCGAATACTTCGCCTCCTTGGAGATGACAAAGAAAAACAGATCTCATATGACGTTCGCAACCACAATCTCTGGGGGCAACACCCCATTCTCGATGTTTGACGAACTTTCTCAAACAGCCTCAAACCTTGGCGGATTTGAGGATTTGGTGGATTCTTCAGTTTCAACAAAAGTCAAAGCCTTGATGAGTGACGCAACTAACGTGGACGAAAAGTTTGCCATGATGGAACAAACTATAGAGGTCTTGAAGAAATCCGTTGAAGACAAAGACCTTCAAATCGCTCAACTCAGGAACAAATTGGAGGCCTATGCACCTGGAGAGTCGAGCCATGTCCCTCCTTGTTCGCCTGTCTTCACCTCCCAGAAAACAGTTGTCAAGGAATCATTTGCAAAGTTGAACATTCAAAAGGAAAAGCAATCTACTTCAGTTGCGGTGTTATCTGTCCAACAATTGCAAGACATGATAACGAACACCATCAGAGCTCAGTATGGCAGACCATCGCAAAATTCGTTGTACTACTCTAAGCCCTATACTAAGAGGATTGGTTGTTTAACCATGCCCACCAATTATCAACCACCAAAGCTGCATCAATTTGATGGCAAAGGGAACCCAAGGCAACATATTGCCCACTTTGTCGAGACTTGTAGCAATGCTGGAATGCATGGTGACCTTTTGGTAAAACAATTTGTTCGTTCTCTGAAAGGGAATGCATTTGACTGGTATATTGACTTGGAGCCCGAGTCCATTGATAGCTGGGAGCAACTTGAGAAGGAATTCCTCAATCATTTTTACAGTACCCGAAGAACTGTAAGCATGATAGAGTTGACATGCACCAAGCAAAGAAAAGACGAGCCCGTGGTGGATTACATTAATCATTGGAGGGCGTTAAGTTTGGACTGCAAAGATCGCCTTTCAGAAATATATGCTGTGGAGATGTGCATTCAAGGAATGCACTGGGGCCTTTTGTACATTCTACAAGGGATCAAACCGCGAACTTTTGAAGAACTTGCAACACGAGCGCACGACATGGAGTTAAGCATCGCAAGTCATGAAAAGGCATCTCCATTTGCTGATCAGAAGGAGTTCAAGAAAAATGTTGCATCAAAGCACCAAACCAAAGAATCTATGGCGGTGAAAGCAACTTCCATGAAATTCACAACCAAGCAAAAGGTGAAGGAGGATAAGACCCCAAGTCAATATCCCAAAGAGGAAAAACGTCGTCCCACCTTGAAGGAATTAGAGGCGAAGGTTTATCCATTTCCAGATTTAGATGTACCCACAATCCTTGATGAATTGCTCGCTAAGAAAGTCATCGATCTCCCTGAATCAAAAAGGCCAGAGGAAATTGGTAAAGTTGGCGATCCGAAATACTGCAAGTTTCATCGCGTCATTAGCCACCCTACAGAGAAATGCTTCGTCTTGAAGGAGAAAATCATGACTCTTGTAAGTGAAGGAAAAATCATCATAGACATGGATGAGACTGCAGAAGCAAATCATGCAAGAATCGCGCTCAAAGAAAAGGAGTGTTCAAGGTTGCAGAACGCGTCAAGCACTGCCTACTTACAATTTGGAAATTTCGAGCCCGTTGAAGTTGATCTTCCAAGGAAAACTCTTGAAGGTTCACTAGAGCTGGACACTCAGTCCAAAGACAAAGACGATGAGGGTTGGACTCTAGTCACTCACAAGAAACAAAGACATCAAGAAGTTCTAAGGCTACCACTTCCTAAGCCAAGAGCAAAAATAAATGATGTGGATAGGCTACAACCACCAAGAATTATCAAATCTTCATTAGTAAGAAGATTAATGGTGCCTTATCGCCGAAGTTCTGAAAGCCCATCACATTGCGTGAATTCTTTCCTGGAAAATTCCTTCATAGAGGTCATGTTAGTGCAACTCATGTAGTTTCTAGTAGTGACGAAACAAAGGAAAGCGACGATGAGCCTACTCCAATGAAAACACAAGAACATCATGATAACGGAAAAGTTGTCACATGTTGTGCAACCATTTCATTCGCAGATGATGACTTGCTGCTGGGGTCTAAGATACATAACAGAACTATGTTTGTTGTAGGGTCCATTCGGGAACAACATCTCAATCGCATACTTGTTGATGATGGTTCGGCTGTCAACATCATGCCAAAGATGGTGCTAAAAAAGCTTGGGATCTCTATCGATGAGCTATCCAAAAGTAACCTAACAATCCAAGGTTTCAACCAAGGAGGACAACGAGCCATATGTATGATCCGCGTAGGATTATCCATCAGTGAGATGAATTCAAACACCATTATCCACGTCATAGATGCTAAAACATCATACAACTTGTTGCTTGGACGTCCTTGGATTCATGAGAATGGGGTGGTATCATCTGCTTTGCATCAATGTCTGAAGTACAGAAGAGATGGTGAGATAGTCAAAACTGATGCAGACATCAAGCCTTTCACTGAGACAGAGTCATACTTTGCAGACGCAAAATTCTACCTAGATTCTTGTGAACCGAAAGTGGAGAAACCATCATCAGATGACGAAGCTGATGTCAAGTCATAAGAGGAAAATGAGGCTCAATGGATTGCCACCAAGCTACCTAAGAAGGGAACGGAAGAAGTCTCCATTAAGCTATCATCATTTGAAGGTGGCATACAGACAAAGACTAAGGAGCATCTGGTTTTTCGCTATGTTCCACGTGAGCATCGAAAGAAAGGCAACCTTTGCTATAGGAATGTACTCCAAAGAAGCAAATGAGTCACAAAGATATCCAACATTTGAAGGAGCATATGACTGTCCCAGTTGCACAAATCCCATCCGTGACTTGTGAGTCTGCTAAAGTCAATCTCCAAGCTGATAAAATAAAAGGGCACTATGATCCTAAGGCCTTCATACTGCTTGAAAAGTCTGGTTATGACTTCTCCAATCCATCACAACTAGGAGAACTCAAAGACGAAGTCACTGGTGAAAAGATACATGGGCTCAATTAGTCCCAAATGAAGTTGAGAAAACAAGGGCACTACGTCGCCACTCCAAAGTTTGGGTTGGGGTTCAGTCTGGCAAAGCCTCTTCGAATTTCATCAAAGAGAACAAAGAGATAGCTTCATCACAATACACCTCGGTAGAGGAGATGAAGGAAGTTAAGGGCAAGAAAATAAAACAACGGGCTTCAGTATAGATCGCATTGGAGGCTTAACCCCTTCGGTCTCGGTGTTTGAAAGGCTAAGTCACAAAGGTGAACGTGTATCTTCCAAACATCTAAAAGAAGTTTCCACTACCTCAAAGACCTCTGTCTTTTGTCGCCTAGGGACCACAAGGAAGTCGCCATCTAGAAAGATACTGTCAAAACATAAGGAGCAAGTCCATGAGGAGCGGGATCATTTTGAAGTTGTTGCTGACAAAGAAATCTGTAGTGCTTTCCCATCACGTATGAAGAGGAAGTCTATTTTGTCAATATCCACAGATGGTCCGCTGAAGGTGCAAAGGAAAACCATTGTTTACACTCGCCAGCCTCGTAAAGAAGCAGAGAAAGAGAAAGAAGTCGTGCAGACTATCCAAGGAAGTCAAACAGAAAAGTCAGACTTTGTGGAAACATCCTATCACATAACTGTGGAAGATAGCCCATGCCTTGACGTTGATGATGAAGTACACGAGGCTCCCCCTCAACTAGAAGATGGCGGACAATCGACTGTGGATAAGCTTACGGAACTCAATTTAGGCACTCCGAAAGATCCACGCCCCACCTTCATTAGTACGCTTCTTACGCCTCAGGAGGAGGAGGAATAATCCAAGTTATTGACTGAGTACAAAGATGTCTTCGCTTGGTCATATAAAGAAATGCCTGGTCTTAGTCCTAAGGTAGCCGTTCATCATTTGGGGATCAAAAGTGGAACACGCCCTGTGAAGCAGTCACAACGCATGTTCCGACCTGAGCTAGTACCACAAATTGAAGTCGAAGTCAACAAGCTTATCGAGGCAGGATTTATTCGAGAGGTGAAGTACTCATCATGGATATCGAATATTGTACATGTCAAGAAGAAGAATGATCAAATACGTGTTTGTGTTGACTTTCGAGACCTAAACAAGGCATGTGCGAAAGATGACTTTCCGCTGCCAATTCTTGAACTCATGGTTGATGCTACAACAGGGCATGAAGCTATGTCATTCATGGATGGGTCCTCCGGATACAATCAAATCAGAATGTCTCCAAAGGATGAAGAGTGTACTGCTTTCCGAACTCCAAAAGGGATATATTGCTACAAAGTGATGCCCTTCGGTCTGAAGAATGCTGGTGCCACCTACTAACGCGCGATGCAAAACATCTTTGATGACATGCTTCATAAGAAGGTTGAATGCTACGTCGATGACTTGGTGGTAAAGACGAAGAATAGGCGTTATCACCTTGAAGACCTTCGAATTGTTTTTGAAAGGTTAAGAAAATTCGACCTGAAGATGAATCCACTCAAGTGTGCATTTGGAGTTACCTCAGGAAAGTTTCTTGGCTTCATTGTGCGTCATCGTAGAATTGAAGTTGATCCTGCAAAGATTGATGCCATTCAGAAAATGCCCAAGCCAAAGAACTTGAGAGAGCTTCTAAGTCTCCAAGGAAACTTAGCATTCATCCGGAGGTTCATCTCTAATCTAGCCGGACAGTGTCAACCCTTCAATCATCTATTGAGGAAGGGCATCCCTTTTCATTGGGATCAATCATGTCAAAATGCTTTTGAAAGTATCAAAAAATACTTGCTAAATCCACCTGTGTTAGGGGCGCCAATGCTTAGGAAGCCATTGATACTTTACATCGCGGCACAGGAACGTTCACTTGGAGCACTGCTTGCTCAAAAGAATGAGGAAGGAAAAGAACAAGCCTTGTACTACCTTAGCCGAACTCTAATAGGAGCTGAGATGAACTATACGCCTGTTGAGAAAATATGCTTAGCATTACTTTATGCGATAAAGAAGCTAAGGCATTATTTTGAAGCATACACCATCAAACTCATCTCTCGAACAGATCCCGTGAAGTTCGTGATGACTCGACCTGTTCTTTCTGGACGCCTAGCAAGATGGTCCATATTGTTTAACCAATATGAGATCACATACACACCTCAAAAAGCTGTGAAAGGACAAGCACTAGCCAATTTTCTGGCTGATCACCCTCTTCCAGCGGAATGGGAGCTTTCGGATGAGTTTCCAGATGAAGACGTTTTGTTCATCGAAGAGTTTCCACCGTGGACAATGTTCTTTGATGGATCTGCACGTCGTAACGGTGCGGGGGCAGGTGTGGTGTTGATCTCTCCAAAAAGACAAGTCTTGCCATTCTCCTTTGTTTTAGGTGAAACATGCTCCAATAATGCCGCGGAGTACCAAGCTTTGATCGTCGGGCTCAAAATGGCATTAGAAATGAAGATTCTACAGTTGGAGATTTACGGCGACTCTAAGCTGATCATCAACCAACTTTTGGGAAGTTACGAGGTAAAGAAAGAAGATCTATTGCCATTCCATGAATACGCTTCTGGTTTACTTGAAAAATTCGACCGAGTGTTCTTAAACCACGTCCCAAGAGAAGAAAATCGCAAGGCTGATGCTTTGGCTAACTTGGCCACGGCGATGGCACTTGGAGAGAATGAGTCAACAAAGGTATATGTGTGTCATCGATGGGTTATTCCTAGACTTTTGGATCTTCAAATCAACTAAAGTCATCATACGTCTATTCGAGTGATTGAAGAAGAAGATTGGAGGCAACCACTGATAGAGTACCTTGAACATGGAAAGTTACCTGAAGATCCGCGACAAAGAACAAACATCAAACGAAGAGCACCGCGATTCATCTTTTATAAGGGGACATTGTTTCGCCGCTCTTTTGAAGGACTATTCTTGCGATGTATTGACAAAGAAGAAGCCCGCCAAACGATGGAGGAAAAACATTATGGCTCATGTGGAGCACACCAATCGGGTCTAAAGCTCCATTTTCGCATCAAAAGGATGGGTTAATACTGGACGACAATGGTGAAGGATTGCATGGATCATGCCAAAAGATGCCAAGCGTGTCAATTTCATGCTAACTACATCCACCAACCTCCAGAGCCTCTTCATCCAACTGTAGCTTCATGGCCTTTTGATGCATGGGGACTTGACGTTGTTGGACCGCTTACGAAGTCATCAAAGGGACATATTTACATATTGGCCGCTACAGACTACTTCTCTAGGTGGGCCGAAGTTGCTCCACTCAAGGAGGTGAAAAAGGAGACTGTTGTCGATTTTATCAAGTCATATATAATTTTTAGGTATGGCATACCAATATACATAATCACCGATAATGGAACGCCATTTGACAACAAGCTTATGAAGAGTCTGTGCGAGAAGTTCGGCTTCAAGCAACATAAGTCTTCAATGTATAATGCACCCGCCAACGGTCTTGCTGAAGCTTTTAACAAGACGGTTGGTAACCTTTTGAAGAAAGTTGTTGCAAAGAACAAGAGAGACTGGCATGAGAAAATTGGTGAAGCTTTGTGGGCATACTGGACAACCTTCGGAACTGCTACACAAGCAACTCCGTACTCTTTGGTGTATGGCGTAGAAGCAATCCTTCCGTTGGAGCAACAAATTCCATCATTACGGATCGCAATCCAAGAAGGGCTCACATTCGAAGAGAATGCTCAACTTCGCCTAGCAGAGTTAGAGGCCTTGGTTGAGAAAAGATTAGAAGCGCAACAAAAATTGGAGTGCTATCAAGCTCGACTAGCTAGAGCCTTCAACAAGAAAGTGCGGCCACGATCATTCCAAGTGGGATACTTAGCCCTAGCGTTCGACGACCTATAATCCTCAACAAACGCATAGGCGACAAGTTTACCTCAAAATGGGATGGGCCATATGTTGTGAAGGAAGCCTATTCAAGCGGCGCATACAAAATTGTCGATAAGGATGGTCTCAGAGTTGGTCCGATCAACAGAAAATTTTTGAAGCAGTACTTCCCATGAAAGTCGCCTACGCTCCTCGACGTACGAGCCTAAACTGCAAGTCATGACGCTCCTTGATGCATGAGCCTAAACTGCACGTTGCTACACTCCTGGCCCGCATGAGTCTAAACTGTGTACGACCAAAAAAAAAGAAAAAAAAAGAGTCTGCTAGGTTGAAAATCTCGAAAGAGGCGGCCTAGGCAAAAGTCAAGACCAAAAAAAAAACTCATCCCTCTGAACTACGTTATGACTTGATTCTCTTCACCGAGGTACGTAGGCAGCTTAGAGTTTCATTCTAAGTTCAGTCGCATGAGTTATAAAAAAAAAAAATTGGCGCATCGAATCATTACATTAATTCTTCCAAGTGTAGAGGCACATATTTATGAGGAAAAGAAGACTTTGCGTTGAAATATAAAAGATGTTTTATTGCTTCAATAGTACAAAAGTTGATACATTCAAAAATGTATATACAAAAGGAACTAGACATTTTTCTATACAAAAGCCTAAATCATGAAGATGATCGTAAACTAGGCTTTGTTGCTGACGCGTTTTAAATGCTTTTCCGTATGACGTCTCCACATTTGATATCATTCCCGATATATGTTTCTCGCATTCCGTAGTTGTAATGATCTCTTGACCACATATCTTGTTGCTAAGCCTCGAGCATGATAGTTTGCTTCTCTTGTGCAAGTGTTGGTTGAAGGTCCCATATATGAGAAGTCGTCTCTCTTGAAAAAACCTTTAATTAGCATGGGAGCCGCCATTGATGAACTTAAAGACTATCAACAAATCAAGTGCAGCAGTTGTTGAAGGGTTGACTCCGCATCTTGTATGACACCTCAGTCTGACATCTGGACCTTTTGAGCTCCTTCGCGACTCTGCAAAAGGAATAAACAAGAGATAAGATTTGTGAAGCATGGTACTTGAAGATACTATATGCAAGAATGTAGAGTCAATCTCAAAATAGGACAACTCATAGAGAATGGAGCCTTGATCTTCAGCATGGTTATATTTCTTCACGTCTAAAAGTAGAATCAAGCCGTTTATGGTCCAGACACCCGTAGCCCAAGCTAGGAATTTTTCCGCAGGAGTGCGCAAAGTTGGAAAGCGAGCTCAACGGACGTCTCGATCAAATTCGAAAAGCCACTGCAGTCCATCTAAAATCTGTTCTACCTCTAACTTTTCACATGTTATAGTTGTGTATACCTAGTGTCAAACAACACAAACCATTTGTGATTTGGAGGCTCCTATCTCAAGATAGGATTTTTTTCGCTGGAACTACACGAATCTGAAAGTTACTGCAGCTAGATGGACTTTGAGAATTTTGTGTTTCCAGCTCGAAAGGATTTCTGCCACGAAATTCATATGTATCGAAGCTCTGTGAGTGTACTTTCTAACAGCATAAACGGATTGCAATTTGGAGTCTCCTAGCTCGAGATATGAATTTTTCGACAGGAGTGCGCAAAGCTGAAAAGCAGCAAGGCAGACATCAGGAGCGACTTCAAAGTAATATCGCGACCAATCTAAAAGGATTTCTACCGCGATATTATCAGGTGTTGTAGGTATCGAACTTATCTTTCCGATGGTGTAGACGCTCGGGATTCCGAAACACTTAGCTTGAGATATGAAGTTTTCTACAAAAGTGCGCAAAGCTGGATTGCAAGTGCGGCAGACGTTAGGAGCAATTTCAAACTACTGTTGTGGGCAATCCGAAAGGAGTTCGTCCATGATATCTTCAAGAGTTGCAGAAATTGTAGGTTCCTTTCCAATGGAACAGATGGCTTGCTATTCCGACACTCGTAGATCGAGATAAGAATTTTTCCACGAGTGCGCACGAAGCTGAATAGCGAGTTCGGCAGACAGATGGGTCAATTTCAAAATATTGCTGTAGATAATCTGCAAGGAATCCTTCCACGATATCTTGAGGATTTTTTTATCTTTGAGTGTTCTTTCCAGTGGCGCAGACGTCTTGCGATTTGGATGTTTCTAGCTCGAGATATGAATTTTTCAATCATAATATGCAATGCTGTAAAGCCAAAACGGCAGACATATGCATCACCTTCAAAAATTTCTTTCCGGCTTGTGCTGAGAAAATTTGGCCCTAAATTTTGGATATATTGAAATGGCGCAAATTCTGATTCTTTAGGAAGAAGTGGCTTACTCCAGTTGTTCCTCGTCAACCTGCAATGAGGTACATGTTGGCTCGCCAATGATGAAATACGGTCTGTCCAAGCCTCCAAGAGTAGGGATTTTGTTGCCGAGGTTGATAGGATACTTCATGTGCCTCTCTCACCTATCCGCAACAAAGAGATGAGTGGTTTGCCACCATCTTGTGCATCTTCTTAGGAATATCAAGATCGCTGGAACTTTCTTGGAAACCTGCAAAGGAAATAATTATTTTAGAGCCCTCGGTGCCATAGCACGACGTTCTTGCTTCTGCGGATATGGTGCCAGTGACGTAAAGTTCAGAGGCCTCTCCAATTTGGATGGTGAACACAGGTTCTCAGCAGTACAAGACGAACAATTTTACACCACTAAATCAAGCATCTTCCATTAGAGCGAGTGAGCACAGTTTGTGAAGGCATCTAAAGCCTTTGCCATCACGTCCTTGTAAACCTGGAAAAAAGAGGGAGAGATATGTGGGAGCCCACGATGCTAAGTGCCCGAAGCTTCTTGGTGTTCTAGTTGATCTCTATTGAGTTTAAGGGTTGTTCTAGCAGCGTACATCCCTACTGGGGTGTTATCTATGAATGCTTCATCGTCATTGAAAGATTGAGTTAGCAACAATATCAAGCTTATCATGATCGAGCATGTGTTCGTGATGTCTACTAATCTAAAGCTCATGGCTCCTCTATTTGATCAATGCGGTTGCGGCATGGCTCCTCTGTTAATCAATGCGATTATGGATAGCTCATCCATGACTGAGTAATCTGCTGTTATTTTCAGGTGAAATCTACAAGAAAAAATAATACGGAGTAGTACATTACGGACGGTAAGGCAATTAAGAAGAGAGCGTAGAAAAAAAAGCAAGAAAGAGACCAAATTGAAAAACACATAGCTAGCATTTTCGAGAATTGCGAGTTTCTTCCGCAATCTCTTGGGGATCCTTTTCCTGTCATGTGCATTGAGGGTCCAAAGTCTTATCTATTTATAGAGTTAAAAGGGCGATGGAAGTAATTGGATCTTAGATGGACTCAAATTACCATCTTGCTAAGTTTACTACTGTCACAATTCTAAGTGCAAGAGGAAGCAGTAATCAATTTCTACGTGGACTTTGTATCTAGAGATTATATTCTTCTTATTCAAAGGGTTGTTTTATTTAAGCAAAATTTTGTTCAAGTTAACTGTGTTTTTTTTCTCCAACGTGGATTTGGAATTCTTAGCTTAGGTCGTGTAACGTATTTTCACAAAAAAAGGTTACTGCGTATCTAAGTGCTCAAATACTTCATTTGATGAAAAGATGTGGAGTAATTATTGTCACAGGTACTTCAAGCCTCGTCTAAGGTTCAACAAGTTGACGCCTTGACAATTTTGAAGTAGGGGGCACTGTAGACATATAAAATTTATTGGGTCTAATTCATACAAAATTTGAATTAAATTCAATTGGTTTAAATAATTAATTTGGACTTTACAAATTAAAGCCCGTTTTATCAATTTCAAGCCCAAGGTCTATTTCATCTTAAGGTCCAAGCTCATGCCATGTGTCAAGTGACATGGCATGTCCAGTCAACTCAAAGCCAACAAGATGACGCCACGTGTAAATGATGTGGCAATCCCAGTCTAAAACAATGACCAATCAAGAGTTGCCAAGTGTTTAAAATGACATGTCTTGGCCAATCACGAGCAAACTTATCACATAGCTTATATGATAAGTTTGATGACTTACATGAACCAATCAGAATCAAGCAAGAGAGTTCATATGTAGCTGGACTGTCCATCCTCTACCATTATAAATAGAGGGGGTTACATAACACTCTAAAAAAAACATTCAGAGTTGGAGGAGAGCATTCCGCAATTGGTGAAGGCATCCACAAACAGAGAGATCAATCATCAAGTGCTTAGTTCTTCAACAAAGGAGTGATCAACGGAGTTCTTCCCGGAGATCAACCCGTAACAACAAAGTGCTGCTCGACGTTCTTGGCGATTAAATACATCACAAGGAGGTCTGCATCATCCTACATTCGAGAAAGACGCTTCTCAAGCCCTCGAATCACGGAGAATTCTAGAGAGGAGAATCAAGTGATACATAGAATTGTACTCACGGATATTTATCAATAAAATTACTTTTTTTCTTCATATTATTTTTGTTGCAGTTTATTTTTCGTATTACGAAAATTTGTTGCGAACACTCCCTATAAAAAGTTACTTATTGAAAAGTATTAACTTAGTAGACATTTTAAAATTTAGCATTCCATAACTTGATTTGCATGTTCTTCTTGTACACCTATTTTATTGATTGCCATTAAGTGCACGTGTATTGCACGTACTCTTAAGCTAGTAATAATAAGAAAATAAAACTTAATAATTTAATAATGACTCTTAACCAATCATGAATATTATCTTTAGCCAAAGCCAGCTCTCATCCCATATGCATTTGTCAGGTTGAATCACTTTCAATCATCTCCACACGCGCCGGTCCTGCGCGTCTCATTAAATCCTTCTTTTTCACCCAATTAACGAGGGAACCCCTCCCGTTGAAATCGGAACCGGTTATCACCGTTAAAGCTGCTGTACGACATGCTGTAATCTTGTACGATCTGCATAAAAACAGTGTAAATCTCGCTTCAGGACTTGTACCCTGAGAGGTAAAACTAAAGTCCACTGTAGTCAGATTTCATCATAGCCATTAGACAGATGTGAGAGACAGAGATACTTTATGTGCAGAAAAATACGTATGAATCTATAGATACAGAAAGATATATCTAAATGTGCGCCTATACACACATTTAAATATTTGCGGGGAGAGAGAGAGAGAGAGGACGAGTGATCGAGGATTGGACAAAGAAGAGAGAGTTTTAGAGAGAGAAACTGTTCGGATTGGTATTCGTCGCCCGCCTTAAAGCTTCTTTAGAAGTAGAAGAGAGAGAAGAAAAACCTACGTAGAATTTTCTCTCTTTTGGTCTGTAATTTTCTCGTAAAATTTGGATGTGTTTGAATCAGAGGATTTGAAAATGTGATTTTCGACATTTAGGGTTTGAATTGGATTGGAAATGTTGATCCGAAATGCGCATGGTTGAGAATTGGAGCTCCGATAAGCTTAAGAATCTAGGGTTTGGAGGTGGGGGATATGGACGTGGATTCAGCGATGTCATCGGAATCCGATCACGATCAGAATAACGGCGCGTCGTCGGAGCAGCTAAACGGCCAGTCATCGGCTGGAGGATCTCCGCCGGAGACTCCTCAGGATCAGCAGCATCCGGCAACTTCTCAGCAGCAGCAGGGCAGTACTCCGGTGACGGGGCCGAGGTGTGCTCCGACGTACTCGGTGGTGCACGCTGTTCTAGAGAAGAAGGAGGATGGTCCAGGGCCGAGGTGTGGGCATACCTTAACGGCTGTACCGGCGGTTGGAGAGGAGGGTAGCCCCAATTACATTGGTCCCAGGCTTATTCTCTTTGGTGGTGCAACTGCGCTTGAAGGGAATTCTGCTGCTTCGGGGACTCCTTCTTCTGCTGGAAGTGCAGGAATTCGTATGTTTCCTTGAAATCTCCTAATTATCCAACTTTTACCCTTTTTTCTGGGCAATTTTTGGACTTGATTAGGATATGGTATACTTTCCAGTTGTGTAGACTAAATGCAACGAGTGAAGTGATTTTTACTGGTCTCAGAAAACCTCTGAATACAATGTTTATGCATAAAAAAAGAAACAGAATTTAATTTTTGTAGAATAATCAATTGATAGAAGAGATCTTAATTGCAGGTTTAGCAGGTGCTACAGCTGATGTGCACTGCTATGATGTTTTGACAAATAAATGGTCTAGGTAAGTGGCTATTGGTGTCACTGATAAGCTACTTTCTATTTTGTGGTTTACTGAGAATGGATAAAATATGTCTCTGCTTCTTAATGATCACAGGATGACTCCTATAGGAGAGCCACCCACGCCAAGGGCTGCTCATGTTGCTACGGCTGTTGGAACCATGGTTGTTATTCAGGTTGGTTTAAACTTATAGGAGTAGTATTTTGTCTAAGTCGTGCATGATCATCTACTTCAGCTAATTAAGATGCTCTATATTATCCATCCCAGGGTGGAATTGGTCCAGCTGGTTTGTCAGCTGAGGATCTTCATGTTCTGGACCTTACACAACAACGCCCACGATGGCACAGGTTAGCATTTAGCAGTTCAAGTAATGACTTAGTTTCAATGAACGTGGTGTATGCTGGTGAAGTGTGAAATCTGGAAGTGCTGATCAACTACTGAAACAATTCTGATCTTTTCAGGGTTGTGGTCCAAGGACCTGGTCCAGGGCCACGTTATGGCCACGTCATGGCTTTGGTAGGGCAAAGATATCTCATGGCTATTGGTGGAAATGATGGTCAGTCCCGTGAAAAGGCCCTCCCCATTTTTTAATTTTATAAAGTTTAAGAAATAAAAAGTTGATCCATTGTTTTTCAGGAAAACGGCCTCTAGCGGATGTTTGGGCTTTGGACACAGCTGCCAAGCCATATGAATGGCGCAAATTAGAACCTGAGGGTGAAGGTCCACCTCCTTGCATGTAAATTTCATGATCTCTTTCTTGAAGATGTGTATTTTAGTTCCTCATTGTACATGACTTTCATATTCTCTTGTTACTTTTGACTGTATTCAATTTGCTTTTTTGAACTTTATGTTTTTTATTACATGGTGAAGAACCTGAAGATTTGTTTGTACATATCAATCGAAGAAGTAGCATGTGGTAAACAGTGGCAGTCTTCAGTGACTGTTTGGTTATGATTTATTCCTTAGAAGAATACTTGACAAGGGATCCAACACACTATTGATGAGTGTAATTCTACCACCCAGAGAAAGATATTGCATTTTCCAAGAAGCCAACATTTTTTCAAAGTTTTCAATTACTCCATTCCAGATACCTAGAGCTTTGTTTCTAGCTCCCAGAGGAAGACCCAGATATGTTGTAGGGAAAGAGCCCACCTTACAACACATTACTTCGGCAAGCTCTTCCAAGTTTGGAACTGAATTGATTGGATAGATGATGCTCTTCAACATGTTCATGTGTAGGCCTGAGATAGCTTCAAAGATCATAAGTGTGAGATTGAGGTAAAAGACCTATGATTTTTCAGCTCCACAAAAAATCAAAGTATCATCTGCATAGAGCAGATGGGAGACTGTAACAGAGTTACCATCTGCACTTCCCACCTTGAAACCCTCTAGCCAGTGAAGCTGATTTGCTTTATCTAACATTTTGCTAAGCCCTTCCATAGCAAGGATGAATAAGAAAGGAGATAGAGGATCTCCTTGTCTGACGCCTTTTTGGGGGAGAAAAGAATCCAACTGGTCCACCATTGATCAGGATTGAATACTTCACTGTAGTGATACAAAATCTGATACATCTAATCCAACATTCACCAAATCCCATCCTTCTTAGTGCATTTATCAAATAAGTCCAATTAAGCTGATCAAATGCCTTTTCTATGTCAAGTTTGAAAAGTAGACCAGGCTGCCCAGACTTCATCTTCCAATCCAATATCTCATTAGCTATAAGAGCTGTATCTGTGATCTGCCTATTTTTTATAAAAGCATTTTGATGACTAGACACCAATTTTCCTATCACCCCTTTTAACCTTTCTGCTAAGAGTTTGGAGGCAATTTTGTAAACACTACCATCGAACTGATTGACCTGTAATCTCTTAGCTCAGTGGCTCATTTCTTTCGGGATTAGTGCTATAAAAGTGGCATTGCATGATCTAACAAGGTTGCCATTCTGGTGAAAGTGTTGAAGGGCTCCCATGATATCATCCTTGATCACCTCCCATGTTTTCTGATAAAATGCCATAGTGTATCCGTCCGGATCTGGAGCTTTATCAGGTGCACAATTCTTAAGTACAGCCAAAACCTCTGCCTCTTCAAATGGCCTTTCCATCCATACTTTCTCTTCCCCATTTAATGTTGCTATATCTTCCAGTCTTGTAGTAGGTCTCCAGCTTTCATTCTCAGTGCAGAGTTGTTAATAAAATTCTAAAATCTCACCCCTGATTACATCTTTATCTTCAATGATGTCATCCCCAACTTTGAGTCTATCAATACAATTAGTTCTTCTGTTGGAATTGGCCTGGCCATCTTCTGAAAGAATTTGGTGTTTTTATCCCCTTTTTTGAGCCACAAGCATCGAGATTTTTGTCTCCAAGATACTTCTTCTGCTTTAGCCTGAATTTCCACTTGGAGTTTCATAATATTGGCTTTTTTCTTCTTGGGATTGAGCTCTTCCTTCCGTTTGTTGTTGCAAAAGAGAAAGCTCCTCTAATGCTCTTCCCCTTTTCACTGCAATGTTGCCAAATTCTTCTCTATTCCAGATAGTAAGGTCTTTCTTCAGGAGCTTCAATTTTTGCACCAAAATAAAGTCGGGAGTGCCATTAACATCATAACTTTGCCACCATATCTTGATCTTTTCCGGGAAACCTTCTGTATTCAGCCACATGTTTTCAAATTTAAAGTAGGATGGGTTAGAGTCCCAATCCCCACTCTCCAGCATGATAGGGTTGTGATCTATTTCTTGTCCCTGTTTCCAATCCCAGCTAAGGTCCAGAGGAGACTTGATCAATTAAGGAGAGATTTTCTATGGGAAGGAAATAGTGAAACTCACAAATTCTATTTGGTTAAATGGCCAAGAGTTATTCTCCCCAAAGTGCATGGAGGGCTAGGAATAAAAGATCTCACTTTACACAACAAGAGCTTGTTAATGAAATGGCACTGGCGGTACAACATGGAGAACCCTGAGCTGTGGAAAGTTGTAATATAAGCAAAATATGGGGTGGCAAACAACTGCTGTACTAGACAGAGTAGACTGCCACATGGTTCTGGCCATGGAAACACATTTCAAAGTTATGGGGTGACTTTCAACTCAAGCCATCACTCAAGCTTGGGAATGGAACTCATATTTCTTTTTGGAAAGATAGATGGTTAGGGTCAGAGACCCTGAAAGACGAACACCCAAGTCTATTTCTATTGGCCAGCAACAAGGATTCCACTATTGGGCACTATTGGCAAGATAACTCATGGGCACTGCAGTTCAGAAGAGATATCCAAGACTGGAACTAACTGACGTGCTGAGATTGCTTTTAAAATTATCAAATTTTAAGGTCAACCCTCAGGCGAAGGACAAGCTGGAATGGGGAGATTCTAAAGATAGAACCTATACTGTCAAAAGAGGATATGACAATCTGTGCTCCAATAAAGAGCTGATTGACAAATGGCCATGGAAGCTTATATGGAGAACCAAACTCCCTATAAAAGTAATTGGTGGTTTTATCCGGACAAGCCTGTATGAAGCCTGCCTTACCCAAGACAACCTCAGTATAAGAAGCATTCCGACAGTGAACAGATGTTTTATGTGCCAAGAGGAATCTTAGAGTGTGAGACATTCGTTTCTTCATTGCACAGTAGCAACTGACTTGGAGTGGCCCCCGTGGAGGGCAAGATGCGGGAGTCGAGGCTGTGGTGGTTCGGGCATGTGATGAGGAGAAGTACAGATGCTCTTGTTAGGAGGTGTGAGAGGTTGGTCATGGCAGGTATGAAAAGAGGTAGATGTAGGCCTCAGAAGTACTGGGAGAGGTGATTAGGCAGAACATGGCGCTGCTTCAGTAAGCTGAGGACATGACCCTTGATAGGAGGATGTGGAGGTCGAGAATTAGGATAGATAGGTAGTCGGAGAGTTTCCCCTATCTTTACTAGTAGTATTAGTAGTACTCTTGTATTTTCATATTCTTAGATCCCTATTACGTCCTGTGATCTCGTGCGCTTCAGTTATCTTATTTTCGTGTTGTTACTGTTTGGTGCTACTTCTTCTTTTTCTTCTTCTTCTTCCTTCTCCTCTTTTTTCTTTTTTCTTTTTTCTTCTTCTTCTTCCTTTCTCTTCCTTTTTCACCTTTTATTGAGCCGATGATGTATCGGAAACAACTTCTCTACCTTCACCTGGTGGGGATAAGGTCAGCGTACACACTACCCTCCCCAACCCCCACTTGTGGGATTATATTAGGTTTGTTGTTGTTGTGCAGGAAAAATCAATAAATTGTTGACTTCATAAATCACACTAAAAAAAAATATGATGTTTTCGGAAGTGGTGGTGGTTGTTATTGTGCTTAAGCCTTGTTTAGAAACCATACTGTATATACTATTTCAGTAAAGATATATATATATATATATATATATATATATATATATATATATATATATATATATATATATATATATATATATATACGGCATTGACTTCAAAAAAGAGAAATTTGCTGAATTATTGGTAACAGCATTGCCGTGGATAAGTCCTTATTTTGAAGAGGTAGATATGATGGAAATGTTGCCCTGATATGATTTTAGGAAACTAAAACTTGAAATTCCACAAACTATTGCTACTATTTGATGGTTGAGTGGCTCAATTATGCACCTCGCTGGCATGTTCTTGGTTTCAAGTCAGTTTCAGTTGCGACTGATGGAGTTGCCATCTCTCTAGAATAGCATATTTTCTTGCACCTACTCTGTTTTCATAAATGATGAGCGGAGCTCCTTTTCTGAGGTTTTAATAGTGAAGTAAAGGTACGAGTTCTCGATATTAAGAAAACAAGTTAATCCTTGTGGTGATGTTTCTTATAAGTTTTTGGCTGACCTAGAAGAAACTAAAGAATTCAATAAAACAAAGAAGATATACCTTGACTTGTCTTCTAGGGAGTTTGGTTGAGGCATAGGAATTAGGATAACAATATGGTCATTCCAGGTTCAAAATCCGCTACTACACTTACTGAGAGCCATCTCCTGTAGTCATTATTGGCAGGTTTTCGTTACGTGTGCTTATATTGCAGGTTGTCTGGTTGATTAGTTTAGGTGCATGCTCGATGGCCCGGACACACCAATTTTGAAACATAAACATGACATACAAAGACTCAAGCAGTGGAACGTACATTCTTTTCTTATCTGAAGATGGTTATTTGACGAACAGTTGTGACAGTTTGAGCATATGTTGGTCTCTTATTTTTTCAGAACTTCTACATTTTGTTGAGCAAAGTCTTTTTAGACTGTACTGTTTGTGGAACTGAAGCTGTCAGAGTGCATTTTACACATTTCCATCTTCATTAATTTCTGAAGTTTCTTTGTGTATTCTCATTAATTTCCTCTGGTGATGTCCAACTGAAGATAAATTCTTGTGAATCTAAGCTGGTCCAAGTGTCCAGTAAAGTAATGAAATCCTAATCTGCTCTTGTTGCTTGGCTAGGTACGCAACTGCAAGTGCGCGATCTGATGGTCTTCTTCTGCTTTGTGGAGGGAGGGATGCCAATAGTGTGGTGAGTGAAGCATGCTTTCTGATGCAATAAGAAAAAATGATGGAATTTATACTGATTTACTTGTTCCCTTGGTTTTTATCATTAGCATTTTTACTTGCACTTAGAAGTTAGAAGGATATCTCGCTAGAAAGATTGTTCTCTTTCTAGAACAGATGATGCTCTCTTTGTCTCAGCCCTATCTCCTTCTCTCTCCTTCTCTGACTCCTCTTCTATTTCCATTTCCTCACATAGAATCATTCTCTTATTTATTATGTGAATCACCTCTTCTATAAAGTTTTACTGCTAGAGGAGGGAGTCTTTTATTCATTTACTTCTCTTTTCTGCAGCCTCATATGTGAGATAAACTACCTCATCGGCCAAGTGCATGCAAACTTCTTTTCTAATGATTTGTTACATTGAGAGTCGAATTTGAAAAAAATGCTTAGACAAGGACACCTTTGTTTACCTAATTATGTCTGTAACCATTTTATGTGAACATCCTCTGTTTCTCTGCCCCAAATTGATTAGCCCATCTGTTTGGAGGTGCTTCACTTTTCCCATTTCATGTACCTACTTAGTGGTTGATCGCTTTAATGGATAAACTTGGGCGGAGCTCTTTATCTTTCCCTTTTTGTTAAATATACTCCTTTATTATTTCTATGGAGAACGGTGCGTTTCTTATTACCTCACTTTTTTGTCATGTCCTCTCACCTTTCTAGCTGTGCCTCACTTCTCATGATTGCACTCTGCAGATCTCTTTAATCTCTAGCCTTCTTGATCCCTACCTTGGTTGTACTCCATTGCGTTGCCACCTTGCTCTCCCTGATCTACCCATCTGCCCAATCTCTGCTGAGAAACCGTTTTCCCAGTGCCAGCATTCCCCTCCCCCTTCCCTTCTCTGGTACCTTACACAATCCTCCATGATCCCTGCAACCTTCTGCTTGGTGATACCCTATTAGTCTGCAGCCCCTCTACTTTGCCGCTTTGACTTATGCGTGGTAGAACCTAGCCTTACATTTGGGGAAAAGTTCATCGCCAAAAAAATGATGTGACTTCTTCTCATACTTTAGAAATATCCATTGGTGGATTTGTTTATTTAAGAGAAAGCTGATTTTCATCTAGAGCATTCTGTTTTATTGGTTGTAAGTACTTTTGTTGTCTCTTTCTGGTTTATAAAAGGCATATGAGTGCAAAGCTAGTTAAGAAAGGGGAGAGAGGACCAAAAAGAGGGTTATGTGGTCCATAAAATAAGGGGAAGTGTGCTAGTAACTAGTGGAGTGTAAAGTCCTACCTTAGTCCCTAGATGCTTTGCCAACTAACTTATGATCGAAATCTAATATCATTTTGACCTTTTGTATTATTTGTTTTTCAGTAGGTTATGACGTTTGCCGCCTCAAACTACATTTCTAAAGACATTTCCTCTAACTTAAGCTTAATATTACAAAGCCTTTTTTTCGCTATAAATTAAGGACATAAGAGTGAAAAGAGAGATTTCCATGATTTGTATTTTCTGAAGTTTGCGTTGAGCATTGTAATTTGATGTGATATCTTGTTAACATATCATCTTTTAGATGCTTCCAACTATTGTTTTTGTACTCTTTCGCTAACTCACTTAAAAATAACAGACTTAGCAACTATCTTTTCCGGATTTCTGTGCCCAAGAAACTGTCAGTGAACGATGATGCTGTGTTGAGCTTCATCCACTTAAACATAGCAATAACAATTTGAGTGGTGGAGCGGATTAGTGATTTGAGATTAATGAACAATGGATGTCTGGGGCTTGTGGTTAAGGAAGTATATGCAGCATGGTTTGATGGTACTTCAGGAAACTGTGTTTTCAACTTCCACCATGTGATTGGTTTAGTTGGATATTTAAAAGGTTATGGGGATTATAGTGCAATGATGCAGGGCAGAATTTTTGTACCGACTATATGAGTACGTATATGGGGTTGCGTAAGTGTCCAGTGCAGTGTTTGGTATTTGGTATTCTTAGTGTATTCTTTAGAGCCAAAAGTATCCACACCTATACTACACCTGTTTGACATGGGTTCATCAAAACAGATTTGAAGATCCATGTAACGTAAGTGATGGACTCAAGAGTTCTGTTTTTTGTTTGCTCTTTCATCTTCTTTTGGTATAATTGTTAATTGGATGGGGCCCTGAGCTTTTAAATTGTTACTTCCTCGTATGCTCTTGCGCTCATTGGTTGATTGTACTTGTACTTACTTTTCCCACTGCTTTGTTCATCCACAGCCACTGGCCAGCGCATATGGACTTGCCAAGCATAGAGATGGGCGCTGGGAATGGGCCATTGCTCCTGGTGTGTCACCATCCTCTAGATATCAACATGCTGCTGTACGTGTTTGTTTCATTCCTTTTATTAACTGCATACTTTCACATGGATACGGTATTATCAATTAGATTCTGATATTATAGGTTTTTGTTAATGCTCGGCTCCATGTATCTGGAGGGGCACTTGGTGGTGGACGCATGGTGGAGGATTCATCTAGTATAGCAGGTATTTTTTGCTTTTGGTCGATACATAGTGGAGATAACACTTTTTACACTGTTATGTTTATCCCTCACTATCATGGTTCTTTACCCCCTTTTGGCAGTTCTTGATACTGCCGCAGGAGTGTGGTGTGACACGAAGTCTGTTGTCACTAGTCCTAGAACTGGCAGATACAGTGCAGACGCAGCTGGGGGAGATGCTGCAGTTGAATTGACCAGACGTTGTAGACACGCGGCTGCTGCTGTTGGTGACTTGATATTTATTTATGGTGGTCTGCGTGGTGGTAAGACTATAAGATGTTCTTATATTTGCTTTCAAGTTTGATTTCAGATGACAATCATTCTTACTTTTTCTTGGAATAGTAAAGTAACTAGCTGGCCAGAACTGTGAAAAAAGAAATTGTAAAGTAACTAAAAGTATCTTCTTTCTTCGGCTCCAGGGCTGGTTCAGGATGTGCTATGGTTTAGGCATTCATAGCTAAATCCCGTTCTTTAGTGTGCATATAGCCTGTTAGAATAATGGTTTTCATGACGCACACTCATGCTGGTTCCTGTGTCTTTCATCAGTGTAACGCTTATCCTTCCACTGGTGCATAACAAATTATCTGACTCAGTAATTAGATATGACTGAAAAATAAACTCACATTGTCACTTTTTAAGTACTGTATTATTATTATACCTTTCTTGGCCTTTTGGCTACTGAGTTATTAATAGAGGGCATATTTCCAGTCGGGTGTAAAAGGATTTCATTCAAGAGTTTTAGAACTGGTCCACTTTAGCTGTAATGATGTGGTGCAACTCATACTGATAAGTCATGTTTGCACGTAGATGAACAACTGTCTCCGTTCAAAACAATTTAATAACTGCACTGAGGCCAGACAAGAGAGGGTAGCTCGATTGGCAAAGGTTGAGGGACTTGTGTCTTAGGTCATAGGTTCGAGCCTTGCGCCAAGCAAACTAACTCCGGTATTTAAGTGGAGAAGGTTAGAGGGGCATGCCCATCATCCCCGAGTCTCAAAGGCTGCAGTTGGCCTAGAGGGTCGGCTCAAAATGGATTTTTCGATCATAAAAAAAAGAGAGGTTGCTCAAGTGGAAAGCACCCTCCACTTCCAACATTTACAGTTGTGGGTTTGAGTCACCATGTTACTCTGTCAGAAGGGACGAAGCCACACTTTGGTTAGGGTGGTCAATTGACCACCCTTTGTCGGAAATTTACATTGCGTATATAGATAAAATATTAGGTTTTAGAGCTACATAACATATATTGAACGCCCTTTGTCGGAATTTTTTTTATTTATTTCAAGTTTGAACACCCTTGAGAAAATTCATGGCTTCGCCACTGCTGTCAGATGTGAAAATCATACTTAACCTCAAATATATCTGTTGCACGTTTCCAACTGTAAGAAAAAAAAAAGTGTAATGAAAATGCCTTGGAGAAGTTATTCAGACCACTTCCTGGTTTCTGCAACAAGTTTAGTGCTGCTGTGTTTTGTCGCAGGGGTATTGCTAGACGACTTGCTTGTCGCTGAAGACTTGGCCGCTGCTGAAACAACTAGTGCAGCTTCACATGCAGCTGCTGGGAGGATAGCAGGAAGGTATGGGTTTGGTGATGAAAGAACAAGGCAAACAGACCCTGAGGTAGTTAATGATGGCTCAGTTGTACTGGGAACTCCTGTTGCACCCCCTATAAATGGTGATATGTATTCTGATATAAGCACTGAAAATGCGACGCTTCAAGGATCTCGGTGAGTTTGCAGTTGCATAGGAACAACAGCATCTGCTATCTGTTTTATGTTAATTGTATGAATGTTTCTAAAGATCTATCTTGTGGTTTGTTTTGCAGGAGACTCATCAAAGGTGTTGAATATCTAGTGGAGGCTTCTGCCGCAGAAGCTGAGGCTATTACTGCCACCCTAGCAGCTGCAAAAGCTCGACAACAAGGTAATGGAGAAGTTGAACTTCCAGACAGGGATCGTGGAGCAGAGGCAACGCCAAGTGGAAAACAGGCGCCTTCTTTGATCAAGCCCGATTCTGTCCCAGCTGGAGTCCGGCTACATCACCGTGCTGTCAGTGTTCAAATCCTTAATGCTATGTTAGTTTTGGTGCTCATAAGGTTGACTAATGATGTGCCTTAATGCATTGAAGGTGGTTGTAGCTGCAGAGACTGGTGGAGCTCTTGGTGGCATGGTACGACAGCTTTCGATTGATCAGTTCGAAAATGAAGGCAGGCGAGTCAGTTATGGAACCCCAGAAAATGCAACAGCAGCAAGAAAACTATTGGATCGTCAAATGTCCATCAACAGTGTTCCCAAAAAGGTAAATTGATTTGTCTCTAGACGCATAGCCTGATTACATGTCACAATGTGGCTTACCATTATTCGTCTGATGTGTTATTCATGCAAGTAAAAAGGGTAAACTGCTTGCAGTTAGTGCATAAATTTTTCTACATAAGTTGCTGCGTTGTTCAGATCCAGTATATTTGGCTCTTGCCTCTTTTTCTTTGGGTGTAGTTGTCTGAAGGACCATGTGTAACAACTAACAGCTAAATATCGAAATGGCCCATTTGGTAGCACAAAAGTAAACACCCCCCCCCCCCCCCCCCCCAAAACAACACACACACACACAGCATAGCCAGGAGGAAGAGGTGACTGTCGTAATGCACAAATTTGGAGGAATGGCTGTTTTATCATTTATTTATTAGTTTTTTTCCCCTGGAGAAATGCAGCTACCAAGTAGAGGTCAGAGTTAAAAATGAAAATGCATATGGTGGAAGGGTTTGTGTGGTTCTTTAAAGCAAAATCTGAAACTAATGTCAGACTGCTCATGTCTTACTCCCTATGTCGCGCGGACTCTCCAAAATACTGCCCCACCCGTGTCGGATTCTCCAAAAATACACTGCTTTTGGAGAATCCGACACGCAGCCGGCGATATTTTCGGAGAGTCCGAGCAACATAACTTAGTCCAATGATTTTAATTTCTTCTTAAAGAATTTAACTGTATTTTGCCTCTAGTGAAAAGTAGTGTCCTACCAATTCCCCGTCTCAAGTTAACAATTACTTTAGTGTCTAGTAGGTTTGGATTTTGAAAATATGATAGATCATATTGTACGCGTCTTATCTTTGAGTCGGAGAGCGGAAAAAAGGAGAGGAGTGTCTTGAAGATACCACAGTTACTTTTCTTTCATCTTTCAAGACCGTCAAACGCAAACCTTCAAAAGAATTGGAACACATCAGAATTGGTACCTTCCAGACTTAATGATAGAAGGATCGGGCAAAAATATGCTAGGTTAGCTAGGTCTTTAACGATATGCTTTTCATAGAATGTGAGACCACTCACCATCACTAATCGTATTGTCAGCTCTTTTCATTGATTGAAGGTTTCATTTTTTCATTAGATCTCCCAGCCAACAACCTAACCCTAGGTTTGCAATGACCTTGGTTGCATCTAAATTCCTATTTAATGTTCCATTTGGGCTGGAAAGAAAAAGATTTGCTGATCTCTAAGTGAGGATGCTTCCTTCAGCATGAGCTGACCCTTTCAGAACAGGTTAGAATGGGCGCAACTATTAGATCCAGAATTCATCCAGGTTCGATTAATCATGAAGTGAGGAAAGAAGAAAAATCCAAAAGGAATTTTTAGAAGCAGCAAATTGAAACTTTTGTTGCTTCATCTAGGGAATTTGGTTCCAACCATAGAAGTGAGTAGAACTCTAGGTCTCTAAGAAGTTGAATGAAGAACTGGAGAGTAAAAGTGTGTAACAGTAAACCCTCAGGGGTTGGCCTGGTGGCAATAGACTTGAGCCTTGGGGTTTGCTCCCTTTCAAGGTCTCAAGTTCGAAATCCACTGGGTGCAAACAATTTCTGAGGGCCATCGGACTGGGTAAAACCTGAATTAACTGTGGTGCACTTGCAGGAAACTCCTTGCCGAGGGCCTGTGCACCCCCGGGATTAATCGGGGCTCTTAGAGACTCGGACACCCGGTGCAAATCAAAAAAAAAAATAAAAAAATGTGTGTAACAGTACTTTGAAGGGAAGAAAGAGAGGGAGAATAATATTTTTGTTTCCTTGTTTGTGTCTTGTGGCCTTGTAGGGTGAGTTCAGAGGGGTTTTTTTTTTTTGGGGGGGGGGGGGGGGGGACAAGAGGTGGGGTTGCGAATACAATTGGACTGCATTGATTCAATCAGGGTAACTAGTCCATAACCATTCTGAATCTCAAGCAGAGACTTACCTGTTCTGTACTAAATGTAACTGCCATCATCTTTATAACTTAAGCGGTTATTTTCGTATGAAGATGAATTACTGCATTTTGTTAGGTATATCATTTCTTTTCCTTACTATTTCAGGTGATTGCCCATCTTTTGAAGCCTCGTGGCTGGAAGCCGCCTGTTCGGCGGCAATTTTTCTTGGACTGCAATGAGATGGCTGATCTTTGTGACAGTGCCGAAAGGATATTTGCGAGTGAACCTAGTGTTTTACAGCTTAGGGCTCCTATTAAGATATTTGGTGACTTGCATGGGCAATTTGGGGATCTTATGCGTCTTTTCGATGAGTATGGTTCCCCATCGACTGCTGGGGATATATCGTAAGTGCATTGACTCTATCTTGCTTCTACCTGTTTTATTTTCTGTCCAAGCCCTTTGACAGCATAAATTCCTTGGGTTGCAGTATTTTTTCGATTTACCCTCTTTTTGTTTTGAATGGATATTTTGATTGAAAATTGCGGGGGTTGCAGTTTGCTTTTTGTTTTTAACTGTCTGGTGTCTCGGTACGGCTATTAGAATTCTGATATTGATTATATGGAAAACGGTCATATTTACCCCTCTGATTTTGAGAGTTTTTCATATCTACCCTCCATTTGAGTATTCGACTGTGTATAGCCCTACCGTTACACATTTGAACACAAATACCACTCAGCCGTTAAGGGACCCGGACCCATCAAGCGGAGGGCCAATACACATTTTAAAACACCGGGTTCATTTGCCCAAATCCATTATCCGACCCATCTGAAAACCTGTTTTAATTCATATTGTTTACAAGGTCTGAATTATGCCCAATTGCTCAAATTAGGAATAATAATTGTATCCCTCATCTTGGCTGTGTTTCTCCGCCATATACTATGCTTTTGTGCTATGGAACCATTTGATTGTAAAATCCTGTTAATTGGAAAAGATGAGACCAATAAACCTCTTGGTAAAAGTTATGTAGCATAACCAAATATCCCATGTAGCAGATTATGTAGCCTTTATACATCAAAACTTATTTTCTCAGCGATGCTTTACTTGGTCTCAGGTGAGGCTGTCACAATATTCTCTTGGTGTCTATTTGCTGTCTCTCATGTCATTCTGACTCCTGCAGACTTGTACCATTTTTTGGATTGATCTATCACTTGGATCAGTTTGATGTGTCAAGATTTGTTCTTCTAGTTTGATACTAATTTTGGTAAGTGAATACCAGGTATATTGACTACCTCTTCTTAGGAGATTATGTTGACAGGGGCCAGCACAGTTTGGAAACCATAACTCTTCTTCTTGCTTTAAAGGTACCTCTTGTGTCTAATTCTTCTTGCTTTAGAGGTACTCTTATATCTGGATGTTTGTATGCTTTCAACTTCTTAGTTACTCTGTGATTTTGATGATCATAAATTGATGCTTTAGGTTGAGTATCCCCTCAATGTACATCTAATTCGTGGGAACCATGAAGCTGCAGATATTAATGCGCTTTTCGGCTTTCGAATTGAGTGCATCGAACGGATGGTAAGTTATGATTTACTAGGTGAAGCTTGTGCTTGCTGTCCAAGCCAGATACTGATGTCCATTTATGCAACAGGGTGAGCGAGATGGAATTTGGGCATGGCATCGATTTAATAGATTGTTCAACTGGCTTCCTCTGGCAGCATTAATCGAGAAAAAGATAATCTGTATGCATGGTGGTATTGGAAGGTCAATTAATCATGTTGAACAAATAGAAAATATCCAGCGTCCTATCACTATGGATGCTGGCTCAATTGTTCTTATGGATTTATTGTGGTTAGTCTCTGTCTTCTCTTATGCTTCCTTCATTGACTTTAAATACTCATATTTTCTCACATCAGTATGTGTTTCTAGGTCTGACCCAACAGAAAATGATAGCGTTGAAGGATTAAGACCAAATGCAAGAGGTCCAGGGTTGGTCACTTTTGGGGTGAGTAATTTTCATTCCGTATCAATTTCAGGGAGTTAATTTTCTCTTGATATCTTGTTTCGGGGTAGTGGAATTTTTTGTTTTCTTCCACCTATTGTCTCTTATTTTTGGGAAGCTGCAACATTCTTATCAGTTAACTGGAGTTACTTAAAAGGGCCCAGTGCAGAAAGATATGATATTTCAAACATAAAGTTAAGATTGCTCCATCTGCCCTCTTTTTCCACTTTGACGTTCTATGGGCTGTCATTTTCTTGAGTTTGTTTTGTGCAATTGCAGCCCCTTCCATCTTTGTAACTTGGACGCTTTTAATTTCTATGTCCAAGCTCTTTTCGTTCAAGACAATTGAACTCATAAGTCCTTGAAGTCACTTATCTGTTTGCTGAACTGGAGTTTTGGTACTTAAGTTAATGTGGTGCTTGAATATGAGATATCACTGCTATCCTGTCTCTGGGATGTTTGGTGTGATGTATTTTCTCTATCATTTCCTGTCACACTAATGTAAGCCCTTGTTATACGTGCAGCCTGATCGTGTGATGGAATTCTGCAACAACAATGATCTTCAACTGATAGTCCGAGCGCATGAATGTGTGATGGATGGCTTTGAACGATTTGCTCAGGGACATTTAATTACACTTTTCTCAGCCACTAATTACTGTGGTATGATGTTACAAATTTTGGATGTTTGGAGGTTTTCTACTTTATATATATGATTTATCTTTATGCAAAATATTTGTGTTCTTTTTTTCCCTTTCTACAGGTACTGCTAATAATGCTGGTGCTATCTTGGTATTGGGTAGAGATCTTGTTGTGGTTCCAAAACTTATTCACCCGCTGCCGCCAGCAACATCTCCTGAAACATCACCTGAGCGGCATATAGAGGACACTTGGATGCAGGTTTGTTATTTCCAGATCTTCTTCGACCTGCATATTCTCTGCTTTGATGTGTGTGTAATCAGTCTTCCAATTGTTGGGATAGGAGCTAAATGCTAACAGACCACCTACACCAACTAGAGGACGTCCTCAAGTTGCCAATGATCAAGGTTCTCTTGCTTGGATTTAGATTATAGTTCGATTATTTTGCTATACTTCCAGGCTCATGCTAACATTAGGATTTCCAGTGATATGTACATAGCACGACACCATTCAGAGAGTTCCATGGAGATACTTATCCTCTTGAAAAGTTCAAGGCTTGAGGCAACTTGGGGATTCTTCCCACAGAAAAGATGCTTCCAGAGAATCAGATTTTGAGATTGGAGGTTGCAGGCGCATGGTCTATTCATCGTGATGCAGAGCAGTTCGGAGTTTCCAATACTTGCCCTTTGTACATTGAGCCACAAGCAGGTAGAAGGATTTTATCATGATGCAGAGCCAGTTCCGGGTGGGTTTTTATTGTATTTTATTCCTGGTTAAGGGCCAGTTCCGAGTGGGTAGTGCTGGGTATTTATTGTATTCTGTTCCTTGTTAATCCTACATAATTTTTTCCTCGTTTAGGGTGTATCATTTTTGTCTACGGTAGAAAAGGACTTGAGTCGTCCGTCACATATGATTGCTGAGATATATAATCCTGAAGATCGCTGTCGTAATTCATATAGAGGTGGTTGCTTTGTGTAATTGTATTGCTGCCTTGTAAAATGTTACTTCCCGGTGAACAAGAAAAAGATGCGGAAAAAAATAGCTGGTCATCTACTATTTATCCTGTTTATTTTTGTTTTCCCTTGTAGTTGTTTAGTATTCTCTCAATGCATCAAAAGAGGCAGCGAATTGCAATGAGCTTTCGACATTGGCTACGTGGTTGGATTTCTTCGGTAAAATGTTAGACTATTCACCATTCTACAGCTTGACAAACTATCGTCAGTAACAGTATCTTGTTGAGTTGTGGAGATTGTGCTGTAATGGGTTATTTAAATACTTACAAGGTGCAGTACACATTTACCTTTCATTTGGGTGTGGACGTCTTGAGGTGTGTAGGCGACCTTTTTAGAGCGAACAAGATTTCGATTGGATTTAACAATTTTTCTCCTCATACTTCTTTCATATGCACAAGCAAGCACCAATTTTTCTTGACCAACGGCCATTTGAAGTCTTATTTACCTCCAATATATTCTTGCAAACTTCAATTGTACTGACGAGAGATTAACATGACGATAGAGATGTAATTTAGGTAAAACCCGAATATTGCTTCTTCAGTACATGCACATAACACTAACAAATGAATACTAGTTTTAGATTTTGCATACGCAGAGTCATTGCGCAATTGGAGCTAGAGAATACTGAAAGTACATCAGATCTGATTCTCTCTCTCTCTCTCTGCTTTCTAGATGTCACATTAGGAAGTCTGATGATCTAATAAGGTAACTGTAACATCCCGTACATTTGGACTAGGTGTGGACATATTAAATGGGTATTAATTTGATATTTTAGACATATGAAGTCCTAGCGGGACGAGTATGGGTAAAAATAGTTGTTTTGGAATCAAGACGGAGAGTGAGGTGCATAAGATTTGACAAAATCGACTAAGTTTGCAGAAGGTCCGTCTTCTAGCAAAGGTTAGTGAAAATGTGAAAGGAATTTGGGAAAACTCAAAGCATGAAAGCTGTAGGCCTTTGAAATAGCTTTCCAACAATATATTACGGAGCCCGAACGGATCTCTGTGCAAAAAGTTATGCGCGTTTTACAGAACAGATGCGATATGCGCGCCCGGTAGCGCGCCCATAGCGCGACCGCGCTTCGTTTGAGGCAGTGTTATTGCCGTTTTGCACGGTCAATAGCGCGGTCAGGTCTACAGGAGCGCGGGCGCGCTCGTGGGGGGTCGTTTTAAAGCCATATTTCGTCCCCCACAGCCCCAAAACATAAAAACTTGCTCTAGAAAGGGGAACTCTCAAAACCTAACTCCTTAAGGGTCCTTCCACCACCCAAGGTAAGTTTTAATGGTAATTCTAAGTTAATTTCAATTTCCCAACATCTTATTAACATGGGTAAACCCTCCATATCATTAGATATTCGATTGGGGCATCATTGTTGAGAGAAGGAAGCCTAGAACTCGAATTCAAAGGGTTTGAACTTCAAAAAGGTAATGTCTTCACCCTCTAATTGATTCTAGCATTGGTTTAATGATTATAAACCCTAGTTCATGAGATATGAGTTGATAGGTTTGATAGAAAAACATGAATGATTATAGGTTTGGGGTGTTGATTGTTGATTATTGGTTAAGGGTGTTGTTTACCTTATGGGTGATAAAGAATAATGTTGATTATAACCATTTGAGACTTTAGAATTTATCTAGGAACAAGAGAATGGGTTATTGGGTGTAGAGACACCATTAATAAGGACTATGAAGCTTTATTCTCACCAAGTGTTTGATAAGATACTTAAGTGACCAAAACATGATCATCATAGTTAATATGGAATCCCTTTGACTTGTATTGCTATAGATTAAAGTTGAAAGGGTTGACAAACGTTGTATTACGCTCAAGAGCAGGAAGTTAAGGTATGTGAGGCTAACTCTCTATGTTTGGGAATTTTATTGATTCTCCCTACACTACGTTTCTTTTACGACGTTACTAATTGCCTCAGAAAAATAGTTTAGCCTAGTTCCTTGAATAGTTGCAGAACTTCTATTCTCTAGCTTCATAACTCGTTCACCACTTTCATTCTGAACGTTGTGAGCTTAGTGTGTATTCAATATAGACTTGGGTTTGATGCCCCCGAGTCTTAGTATAGATTACTCAGTATGCCATAAACAGTTGAAGTTTCAGTGTTCATAATCAGTTCAAGAATACATGTCTCAGTCAAGTCCTATTCAGTATTCCAGTATCATGTAACTCAGTGTGATCCAGTATTCAGTATCATGTAACTCAGTATGATTCAGCATTTCACTATCATGTATTGCGGTTTGATTCTTAGTTCCTGAATGTTGAACACCTGTATTTGGGCCTGAGGCCGCAGTTTATGCTTTATGCATCTTTGGGCCTGAGGCCGCAGTTATGTATACGTATACTTAGGCTCGAGGCCGCAGTTGTGCACATATATATATTGGGCCTGAGCCCGCAGTTTAATATTCAGATAAACAAGTTGTTCAACATTCAGAAGAGGGAGTATTCATATCCTTACTTCCTTTCAGTTCAATTATTAGTTACCATTTCAGTTATCAGTTATCATATCAGTTACCAGTTATCAGTTCAATTATCAGTTATCAGTTATCAGTTATCAGTTATCATTTCAGTCACCAGTTATCAGTTAAGTTATCAGTTACCAGTTATCATTTCAATTTCAGTTTCAATTGTTATCATTTCAGTTATCAATTATCAATTCTCAGTTATCAGCTTAGTTTCAGTTTCAGCATTTATAATTCTTTCTTTCAGTTGCTTTATATACCCGTGCAATTCGAATGTACTGACGTCCCTTTTGCCCGGGGCCTGCATCTCACGATGTAGGTAATGATTTACAGGTTGATGATTCAGAGCGCTAGGATTCTCGTACCAGCCGTTTGGTGATCCCCAATTCTTTCGGGGCATTATCATTACTTTACGGTCTCCAGTATTCTCAGACAGTCAGTGGTTTCAGTATTCCATTATTGGCTACATAGACTAGAGTAACAGTTAGACAGAGTCGCAGGCTTTTCATATTAAGCTATGTTGGCTACAAATATGTTTTAGAATTGTATTAGTATTTCCGCACTTTGATTTATACCATCCAGGCTTTCAGTATATCAGCATGTGTTAGTTTATCTTCCGCATTCAGTATGTTATGATACCACATGTTTGATTCAGCCAGCCAGTTGGTTCGCTCGGTCAGATGTAGTCAGGCACCGAGTGCCGTGTTACGTCCAGGCCCAGGTTCGGGGCGTGACAAAACTTGGTATCAGAGCCCTAGGTTCAAGTGTCCTAGGGAGTCTATGAAGCTGTGTCTAGTGGAGTTCCTTTATATGTGTGTGCCGGCCACTCATATAAACGGTTAACTACCAAGACATCCAGGATTGTCTCATTTCTTTCTACTCTAGATTGTGCCACGAAGCTTAGAGCAATAGTTAACCTTCTCCTCCTATCGAATTCCAAACATATTGGATGCCCAAGCGACGCGCAGGAGAAACCTAAGGTCCTAGAGAGGATAATTCCCCATTGGGGTATAATTATGGAGTACATGTTGGTAAATTTGAGACTTGAGAGGATGTTAAAAGTGGGATGCAATGGATAGTAGTACATATTAGAGCATAACCTTATCTGAAAGTACAAAAGCAGTTATCATGTCTTATGGTTATCAGTTTACCTCAGTTACCAGCTATACAATCTTTCAGTTAGCAAGTTTATGGTTATTCAGGATGCCAGTTATCAGTTATCAGTTATTCAGTTACCAGATCTCCAATTTTCAGTGTATCAAAATTTCTGGTGACTTGTGAGTATACAGTGATGCATATGGATTCGCAAAGAAAATGTAAGTAACAGTGATCATAGCGAAATCTTCGCATATTTTAGGTCCGGATTAAGACCAAGACTCACCGGAGGGCGCTGGAAGTGATTTATCAGATGATGGTATACTTTGAAGGATAAGTTTGTACATGGTAGTGTACTCGTATGTGTTTTACCTCCTAGAACAACTTCATTTAATTTTTGGAAATGGAGCCACAAGTTGGATGATGATAGTTCAGATGTCAGACCCTAACATTGATCACTACAGTTTTGGACATAAAAGAGCCTAAGGGTAAAATACCTAGGAGTCAGAAACGTTTGTTATTACCAAAGATGTGATTTCGTACAACTCATGCAAATGACTAGAAGATGTGATGTATGAAAGGAGAACCAAGAGCAGCCAATAGTGAATTTCAGGGTACGATTTTAAATTGTTCATATTTATTCAAATCAGAACTAGAAGTACCACGTTAGTAAGCTACTATAAGAAGCAGCTATTGATATAAAATAAAAGATATGTCAGTTCCCCCTTAGGTTATGTGACTAAGTGATTACCGCAGATGTTTATAGTATGATATGATTTTGTATTATATAGAAAGTTTGGGGCTAGATATTCCACTTTCGTGTAAGACAGATGAACTTTCTCTAAGTGTGTGATCCATGCACATAGTTTAGAAAAAAAAACGGTAAGTATGCGACCATAGAACGGGGTCGGATGGTGAGGGAAGTTAGAAATAACCTTATTCCTCACTTTAGTTATCCAAAGTAGAACAAGAAAACGTGATTCTAGCAGGTGTTTAGTAAAAGAATAAAAAGTAAATTTTGAGTTGATACAGTGAATTAGCAATTTCAACAAGGCTAGTAGAGGTACAATTTGATTCACTTAGCCAGGTTAACTCTAGTGAGTGGATGATAGTTTGAAATACCGAACGTGTGTTAGAACCCAAAGAGTTTAAGTTAAACTCGAAGTACAGTGGCAGTGGGGAAAAAAAATTAGCTAGCAGTAAGAGAGCAAACTACAGAAGAATAGCCTTTAAGAGTTATTGAAAAGGGATTTCTCCAAGATTGACAGTGTAAGCAGAGTTAAATTATTAAGATTGTGTATGACAGTTGTGAATACATTAGCTTTCCGTTAAGTGAATAATTTAGTTTTTCCTAGTAAGAAGGATTTCTCAGAAGTTAGTAGGAAGATGAGTCGTCATGGACGTAGAGTGCAAAGAAGTACAGAAAATAAGGAAAGTTATTTGGATCCCAACAAAAAGAGAAGGATCCACAAGTATAAGACCTTTGATCTAAGGGGTAATGTGAAAATTTTCAGTAAGTCCAGTTAGAGATTTGAAACTCGAATAGTTAGCATGGGATATGAAAAAGAAAATCAGTTCGGTAATGAGGAAAAATTGTATAATTACAACAAGGATTATGTCTAGCATGTGTAAGAAACACAAAGTGATTAGAATGATCACCGAGCTTAGTTATTGATGATAAAGTGATCACAGAAAAGTTATAAAATCATGCCTATTTATGTGTTATGAGGGTAGTGCCATTGCACGGAACTCTAAAATTTAGAGTACATGTCAAAGACTTAGGTCACAATAATGCTATAAGTGTTTTCAGGAAGTGCTTAAGAAGATAAAGTGTGAGAAGTATAACTCATCATTGAGGTAGATAAGAGAACTCTGGTGAAAGAAGTTCACCAACCAAGATAGGAGTTCGACTTCGGACTCCGAAGATAGTAGAGTTGTTGTCTAGAATATGACTTGTCCCCCCTTAGTAGCCGAAGAGAAGGAGAAACAATGTGATGATCCCTACGTGTTGAAGTTGAAGAGGAGATTCACAAGTATAAAACGATGGCTTTTGAATAAGGGGGAGATGATGGTACTTTGAGGTAGCAAGACAGATTGTGTGTTCCAGACATAGATGGACTTAAAGAGGGAGATCATGTTAGAAGCCCATAATTCCAGGTATTCTTTTCATCCAGGTTCCACAAAGATGTATCATGGTCTTAAGGATATTTATTGGTGGAATGGCATGAAAAAGAACGTTGCAGACTTTGTGGCCAAGTGTCCGAATTGTCAGCAAGTGAAAGTCGAGCAGCAGAAAGCCTAGTGTTTTATCACAGAATATACATATTTTGAGTGGAGATGGTAAATATGAAATTTATAACAGGATTATCTTGCTCATTTTAAAAGCATAATTTGATTGGACGATTGTAAATCGACTTACCAAGTCAGCACATTCTTGCCAGTAAAGACTACAGATTCAGCAGAAGATTATACCAAGTTATACATTCAGGAAATCGTCTGATTGCATGGGACTCTGTGGTCCGTCATTTCGAACTGTGGTGCTAAGTTTACAATGAACTTTTAGAAGTTCTTTCAGAAAGGATTAGGCACAAGTTTTTCATCCTCAGAAAAATGGCCAGGCAGAACGCATTGTTCAACCAGTTGAGAATATGTCCTTGATGTTAAAAGTAATTGGGATGATCACATACCTCTCATTGACCTTGCTAATAATAACCTACCATTCTAGTATCAAGATGGCACGTGCGAGACTCTGTATGGACGAAGGTGTAGATAACCAATTGGTTGGTTCAAAGTTGGTGAAGAAGAGTTGCTGGGACCAAATTTGGTC
This sequence comes from Nicotiana attenuata, assembly GCF_001879085.1. NCBI lineage: Eukaryota > Viridiplantae > Streptophyta > Magnoliopsida > Solanales > Solanaceae > Nicotiana > Nicotiana attenuata. The sequence goes on from NW_017672955.1 coordinate 101,913, forward strand.
TATCAGACTATAGAGAAAGTTAAGTTGATTCAAGAGCGTTTGAAGACGACTCTGAGCCGCCAAAAGTCCTATTCGAACTTGCGGCATAGAGACCTAGAGTTTCAATTTGATGATTGGGTGTTTCTAAAAGTTTCGCCTATGAAAGGCGTTATGAGATTTGGGAAGAAGGGGAAGCGTAGTACCTGCTATATTGGGCCATATAGAATCTTGCGAATGATCGATCAATTAGCTTATGAGTTGGAGTTGCCACCTGAATTAGCGGTGGTATAGCCAGTATTTCACGTGTCATGTTATAATATCCAAGTTTCCAGTACTCAGATACTCATGTCAGTTCAGTACTCAGCTACTCATGTCAGTCCAATACTTAGATATTCATGCCAGTTTAGTACTCAGATATTGATATTAGTTCAATACTCAATTATTCGTGCCAGTTCAATATTATGTCCATGTTAGTTCAGTATTCACGTATCCATGGCAGACCAATATTCAGTCAATGCAGTAGTCATTCAGTTCAGTATCTCAACAGTTCAGTAATCATGTATTCATTATGTTTAGTATGCAAGTGTTAATGGAAGTTCATGTTTCCACTAGACCCGTTTAAGGTTCGGAGTTAGTAGAAGTTACAGTCAGGACAATCATTCGAGGACGAATGATCCCAAGGGGGAGATATAACATCCTGTACATTTGGACTAGGTGTGGACATATTAAATGGGTATTAATTTGATATTTTAGACATATGACGTCCTAGCGGGATGAGTATGGGTAAAAATAGTTGTTTTGGAATCAAGACGGAGAGTGAGGTGCATAAGATTTGACAAAATCAACTAAGTTTGCAGAAGGTCCGCCTTCCAGCAGAGGTTAGTGAAAATGTGTAAGGAATTTGGGAAAACTCAAAGCATGAAAGTTGTAGGCCTTTGAAATAGCTTTCCCATGATATATTATGGAGCCTGAACGGATCTCTGTGCAAAAAGTTATGCGCGTCTTACAGAACAGTATGCGACATGCGCGCCCGGTAGCGCGCCCATAGCGCGACCGCTCTTCTTTCGAGGCAGTGTTTCTGCCGTTTTGCGCGGTCAGTAGAGCGGGCGCGCTCGTGGGGGGTCGTTTTAAAGCCATATTTCGTCCCCCACAGCCCCAAAACATAAAATCTTGCTCTAGAAAGGGGAACTCTCAAAAACCTAACTCCTTAAGGGTCCTTCCACCACCCAAGGTAAGTTTTAATGGTGATTCTAAGTTTAATTTCAATTTCCCAACATCTTATTAACATGGGTAAACCCTCCATATAATTATATATTTGATTGGGGCATCATTGTTGAGAGAAGGAAGCCTAGAACTCGAATTCAAAGGGTTTGAACTTCAAAAAGGTAATGTCTTCACCCTCTAATTGATTCTAACATTGGTTTAATGATTATAAACCCTAGTTCATGAGATATGAGTTGATGGGTTTGATAGAAAAGCATGAATGATTAAAGGTTTGGGGTGTTGATTGTTGATTATTGGTTAAGGGTGTTGTTTACCTTATGGGTGATAAAGAATAATGTTGATTATAACCATTTGAGACTTTAGAATTTATCTAGGAACAAGAGAATGGGTTATTGGGTGTAGAGACACCATTAATAAGGACTATGAAGCTTTATTTTTACCAAGTGTTTGATAAGATGCTTAAGTGACCAAAACATGAGCATCATAGCTAATATGGAATCCGTTTGACTTGTATTGCTATAGATTAAAGTTGAAAGGGTTGACAAACGTTGTATTACGCCCAAGAGCAGGAAGTTAAGGTATGTGAGGCTAACTCTCTATGTTTGGGAATTTTATTGATTCTCCCTACACTAAGTTTCTTTTACGACGTTACTAATTGCCTCAGAAATATAGTTTAGCCTAGTTCCTTGAATAGTTGCAGAACTTCTATTCTCTAGCTTCATAACTCGTTCACCACTTTCATTCTGAACGTTGTGAGCTTAGTGCGTATTCAATATAGACTTGGGTTTGATGCCCCCGAGTCTTAGTATAGATTACTCAGTATGCCATAAACAGTTGAAGTTTCAGTGTTCATAATCAGTTCAAGAATACATGTCTCAGTCAAGTCCTATTCAGTATTCCAGTATCATGTAACTCAGTGTGATCCAGTATTCAAGTATCATGTAACTCAGTATGATGCAGCATTTCACTATCATGTATTACAGTTTGATTCTCAGTTCCTGAATGTTGAACACCTGTATTTGGGCCTGAGGCCGCAGTTTATGCTTTATGCATCTTTGGGCCTGAGGCCGCAGTTTATGCTTTATGTATATTTGGGCCTAAGGCCACAGTTTATGCTTTATGCATTTTGGACCTGAGGTCGCAGTTATGTATACGTATACTTGGGCCCGAGGCCGCAGTTGTGCACATATATATATTAGGCCTGAGGCCGCAATTTAATATTCAGTTAAACAGGTTGTTCATCATTCAGAAGAGGGAGTATTCATATCCTTACTTCCTTTCAGTTCAATTATTAGTTACCATTTCAGTTATCAGTTATCATATCAATTACCAGTTATCAGTTCAGTTATCAGTTATCAGTCCAGTTATCAGTTATCATTTCAGTCACCAATTATCAATTCAGTAATCAGTTACTAGTTATCATTTCAGTTTCAATTTCAATAGTTATCATTTCAGTTATCAATTATCAATTCTCAGTTATCAGCTTAGTTTCAGTTTCAGCATTTATAATTCTTTCTTTCAGTTGCTTTACCCTTTCGCAGATGCGCCACCGCTTCTGCGGTATTCCTTCTGCATCTGCAGAACCTGAAGGAAAGGCAAAAATCCGCTTCTGCGGTCTCCTTAGCCGCTTCTGTGGCGCCGCATCTGCGGTCCCCAAACCGCAGATGCGAAAATACCAAAAGCAGCAAAAAAAAATACAACAGCTGCTACATTTCCTCAACTCCCCGTTAACCATCCGAAATCACCCCGAGGCTCCCGGGACCTCAACCAAAAGCACAAACATCACCTAATACCTTATTCAAACTTGTACCAATCTTCAAAACACTCCAAACAACATCAAAATAACCAAAACACATCGGGTTCGAGCCTAAGTTTCTAAAATCCTCCGAATTCCGCTTTTGATCAAAAACCCAACCAAACCACGTCCGAATGACCTGAAATTTTGTACACACATCCCAAATGACATGACGGAACTACTGTAACTCTCGGAATTCCATTCCGACCCTCGGATCAAAATCTCACTATCGAACCGGAAACTTTAAAATTCGACCTTTCGGCGTTTCAAGCCTAAATTAGCTACGGACCTCCAAAACACAATCCGACCACACCCCTAAACCCGAAATCACTTAACAGAGCTAACGTAACCATCGAATTTCCATTCCGAGGCCGTCTTCACATTGTTCTGACTACGGTCAACTTTCCAACACTTAAGCTCTCATTTAGGGACTAAGTGTCCCAAAACTCTCCGAAACTCAAAACTGAACATCCCGGCAAATCGAAATAGCAGAAATAAACTTGGGGGAAGCAGTTAATAGGGGATCGGGACGTAAATTCCAAAAATGACCAGCCGGGTTGTTACACACAACTAGACCAAAATAGTCTGAAATATCCAAAATATACTAGAAGAAAGATAAAGAAGGAGGAAGGCGGGACTGTGAACGTCAGGAAGCTACCTCGCTATCTCCGGTGAAATCCGCATCTGGAATAGTCAACAGCCGCTATCGCAGCCTGAGATACCTGGATCTGCACACAAGGTGCAGGGGGTAACGTGAGTACACCAACTCAGTAAGTAACAAGTCCAAACTATGGACTGACAGGTAGTGACGAACTAAACCTCAACAGGTAACACAATTAAATTGTACAGTAAAGTAGGCATGCTTGCATTTCAAGTATTCAGCTCAACAGTAAGTAAATACAAATCTGAACAGATACCCATCACTTGGCATTTGCGTCACCTCAATATTTAATCATAGAACACATTGCTCGGGGTTTCAAACCCTCAGAACCAAGTTTGAAAGTGTTACTTACCTCAAACCAAGCTAAAGCTCTAACCCGCGATGCCCTTGCCTCTCGATCCAGCCTTCAAATACTCCGAATCTAACCAAAATCAGTATATTATCATCAATATACGCTAAAGGAATGAATTCCACACAAAAATAACCAAATAACACCAAAAATCCCGAATTGGACTCAAAATCGCAATCCCCCTGGCCCACGTCTCGGAATCCAACAAAATCGCAAAACTAGAAACGCCTTTCACTCCCGAGTCTAAACATGCCAAAATCATCAAAATCGGACCTCAAATGGTCCCTCAAATCCCCAATCAAAGCTCTCCAAAACTCAAGCCCTAACCCCTTCACTTCTCTCCAAATTCCCACTAAATTCCATGATTAGGTAGTGGAAGAATCATCATAAACACAAAATACAAAGCCCAAGTAGCTTACCTCACTGAAACCCCCCGATTCCCTCTTGAAATCACTGCTTGGAGCTCCAAAATCGTCCAAAAGTGGTGGAAGATGGACTGAAATTCGCGAAGGAGAACTTATATACTTTTCTGCCCGGCACTTCCGCTTCTGCGGTCCATAAGTCTCTTCTGCGACGCCGCTTCTGCGGTCAAACCAACCGCATCTGCGGTTTTCACTTATTCTCCCCTAACCGCATATGCGTCCTCATACCCGCACCTGTGGTCACACAGGTGCATTCCTCCTTCCACACCTGCGGCTCCTAGCCTTCCCACCTATGGCCGCATCTGCGGCTGCTCCCTCGCTTCTGCTGACCTCGCACCTGCGGTCCCCACTCCGCAGGTGCGGTTATGACAGCTAAAGGAAATTCTTCAGCACTTCCTCAAATCCCATCCTTGATCCGTCAACCTCCAGAAATCAACCCGAGGCCCTCGGGACCTCAGCCAAACATAAAAACGAGTCACATATCACCATTCAAACTTATTCCAACCTTCGGAACACTCAAAACAACATCAAAACACCAAATCACCCTCGGATTCAAGCATAAGGATTTACAAACTTCCGAATTCCGCAAACGATGACAAAACCTATCAAACTTCATCCGAATGACTTGAAATTTTGCACACACGTCACAAATGACACAACGGACCTGCTCCAATTTCCGGAATTCCATTTCGACCCCGATATCAAGATTTCCACTGTTGATCGGAAAACGCTAAATTTCCAATTTCGCCAATTCAAGCCTAAATCTACCACGGACCTCCAACTTACATTTCGAACACGCTCCTAAGTCCAAAATCACCTAACGGAGCTATCCAAACCATCAGAATTCACATCCGAGACCTTCTATACATAAGTCAACATCCGGTTGACTTTTCCAACTTAAGCTCCTATATTAGAGACTAAGTGTCTCATTCCACTCCAAGACCACTCCGAACACAGAACAACCAACATGGTATGATGAAATACAGCTGAACAACACATAAAGAAGCAAAAATGGGGAAAACGGGGTTGTAACTCATGAAACGACCGGCCGGGTCGTTACAGAATCAATACCACTAATAAGTTTGCAAACATAAAGATCTAAAAGTTGAATGTCATATCGATATTTTTACTCTTTGAAAATAAAATCTATGATGGATAAAACTATAATTACGGTTAATTCAAACATGAGATGAACTAATACTAAGAATCTAAATCAACAGAAAATAAATTATTTTTTATGTTAAAACAAAATAATCACATCTTTCAATTAATTATTTAGCAAGATAATCCAATTAAATATTTTTAAAATTCATCATATGAGTAATATTATCTTTTAAGTAAAAGAAATCTTATGGTACATAACTTTATTCCATAAAATAAGTGTTAGAGATTAAAAAAATTAGATCATAAAGTAAAAAAGATTAGTATAATATTAAGAAAGTCATACAAGTGTTTGAGAAAGCACAATCAAAGCTAAATTCTGAACAAGAATAAGCTTTCAAGATTATATTATAAAACGTCGACTATGGTATAGCGAGATTATCCTTGTAGATACCTCCGGCAGAATCGAAATAATATTCATATGTCATGCATTACTTGCAAATTTTTAGATCAAGAGGCATGATATTGTCAGCAACAAGAACTAGTGGTGTACCAACAACGATTTTATTATGAGGCCGTATAACTCACTTTAGATTTGATATACCTCTTCAAATAATTGAAATGAACATCACAAATATATCAAAGCGGAGCAATAGTGCTAAATTTATAAGAAAAGCAAAAGTGATAATATGGGATGAATCGCTTTTAGCTAAGCGTTAAACGATCGAAACAATCGCCCAGAGTTTTAGAGATATATTGGATATCAATGAACCGTTTGGTGAAAAATTAATAGTTCATCCCTTTTGCCCGGGGCCTGCATTTCACGATGCAGGTAATGATTTACAGGTTGATGATTCAGAACGCTAGGATTCTCGTACCAGCTGTTTGGTGATCCCCAATTCTTTCAGGGCATTATCATTACTTTACAGTCTTCAGTATTCTCATATAGTCAGTGTTTTCAGTATTTCATTAGAGGCTTCATAGACTAGAGTAACAGTTAGACAGAGTCGCAGGCTTTTCATATTAAGCTATGTTGGCTACAAATATGTTTCAGAATTGTATTAGTATTTCCGCACTTTGGTTTATACCATCCAGACTTTCAGTATATCAGCATGTGTTAGTTTATCTTCCGCATTCAGTATGTTATGATACCACATGTTGATTCAGCCAGCCAGTTGGTTCGCTCGGTCAGATATAGTCAGGCACCGAGTGCCGTGTTACGTCCAGGCCCAGGTTCGGGGCGTGACAGTAACCAGTGCAGAAGAGAATACCAAAAGCTGCCATCTTCCCGGACAGGTCCACACTCGAATGCTAATTGTAATTTGCTGCTCAATAATTAGTTTCCCAAAGTATACAACTTTATACAAGCGTGAAGTTTACCCTCAAGAAGCCAGTTCTTAAGCTTGGATGAGATTCACGCAACTACGAAAGGAATAAAAAACTATCAAGTACATGTGTTAACCTCGTTTAACTGGTCTTTGAACATAAGATTTGTTGGGATCTTCTGTCTTAAGCTTTGGAGGCCGAATCTCTCCTTTCTTAACCTGCAAAAAAGCATGTTGAAAATTCAATTATAAAATGCTCGCCGCCCACACCCTATTCTTTACCATATTAGAGTAAAGTGGTGGAGCATGTGTTGATTGCAATCTAAGCCAAACATACCTTCTCCCCGCCCTTCATGAAATCCCTCCAGCTGGACACCTGATGACACGAAGAAGTGGAACTCAGCTATCAGAGAGAAATCTTCCTGTAGATTATATTTCAGACAACATTTAACTATACTGCTGCTGTTCCTACACGTCAAGTATAACCAAGGATACACCACTAGTTTATTCTTAAAAATCTTATAAACCTGAAGATTTTGTGACAAGAGGAATAAAGCGAATAGTCCTACTGACAAGCAACAAGCAAGATAGGTAAGTAGTAATTAAGAAGTTCGCCTGCAAGTTATATGAAAGAAAAACATACTCCAATCAACATAAAATAAGTATTCCAGCAAGCTAGTTAAAAAGAAAACTCCAGTTGCGTTGCAGCTATACACAACAGTTATGGACCTAAGCCTTCTCCTTGTCTTAAGCTAATGGTGTGAAAACAAGAAATGGTGACTTAGATGTTACAGAAGATTGGAGCAAACGGAAGGCAGCTTGAAGAAAAAACACAATTATGTCCTTTCGGATTATTTGCAAGGAAAGAACTAGGAGATTATTTCACAATAGTGAGATGAAGTTGACAAGTATAACAAGCTTATTTTTCGTTCATAAGAATCGCTTTTTTACATCATAGATTACAACTGAACCACAAACTTACATACTTTTGACACCGTCTTTTGTGCTAATAATGTAAGTTATTTAACTTGTTGAAAGAAAAACCAGATCTTATTCAAATGAGTGCCACAAATTGGAAAACCTTTGGCACTGCTTCTAAAAGCAAGATGAGGAGTGCAAAAATACTTCAAAAATTGGCAGAATATATCGAGACCTCCTTGAACTTGATACTTTTTATTCCGTGTCCACCTGAACTAGTTTTGGTCCTAATTACCCCCTTGAACTTAGCAATTTAATAGCCTCGGCCGCCCTGGACGTTGATGTGGTAAAAAACATGAATACACTATCTTTTAGGCATGTGGGGGAAGAAAAATCGAAAAATCGGGTTCCAAAGTGGGGTATTTTCGCAACTATTAATTGTCACATAATCAAATACAATGATTTATTTGTTCCAACTGCACTTCTCCTTGTTTCTTCTTAATATACATAGAATATTTTATCCAAATTGTATTTTGTTTCCTCTTTAGATACAATGGCTACTTGTTCCATCTATGTATGTCTTCTCCGTTTTCCGGGACCAAATTTGCAAAACTCAGTTGAAACTCCACTATTTTAGCCAATAAAAAAGATGCTTTAGCCAAAGTGATGGAGTTCAAACATGTATTTTCTAGACAGAGAAAAAAATGTGCGTCTCTTCTTTTCATGCAATGACTATTTATTTCAACGGTGTATTTATTGTTTTGGGGGTCAAATTTGTAAAATATTTGGTTGGAATTTCATTATTTTTAGCCAAAACATTTCTTTCACCAAACCAAAGGAGTTCCAACTGAGTATTTCTTTTTTATTTCTTCTTTAGATGCAATGATTTTTGTTCTAATTGTGTATTTCTTCTTTTCCTAAGCAAATATATAAAAATAACTTGATTAGAATATCATTATCTTTAGCCAAATAAAAAAATTGTAGCCAAAATGATGTTGTTCCAAGTTGTTTACAAATTTGGCCCAGTGTTTTGGAGAGCGAGAAGCGGAAAAAAGCGAGGAGGCCTCGCTTCACCGAAGCGAGAAGCGAAGCGCGCGCTTTTTTCATGTGAAGCGCATTTTAATACATAAATAAAAAATATTAAATAGGCATAGATAAATGACCAAGAACTCAATAAAAATAACATATTAAGCAAATGTTTCAATTCTTAAAATAACATTGGACTTTTGTGCTACTGCTAATTGCAACTCCATACGCCCAAGCTGGATCTTTTTTTGGCTTGATGTCATTGAATAATAAGATAGAATTTTACTACAATCACCAACAAAAAAAAAAAGGTAAACCAGGGAACAACAGTTCTAAAAAAAACAGGGCAGTAGGATAACATAGAAAACAGGGCAGAACGGAGAAAAGAACTGAAAAAAATTAGAGAAGAAGAAGAGAAAGAGAAGACGAGAAAAGAGGAGAGGAGTCGAGAGGAAGCAGGTAAACCAGAAAAAAGCAGAAGAGAAGAAAGAGAAGAAGAGAAGAGAAACTTACCTTGAGAGAATAAGAGAAGAACTTAAGAAGAGATGTCGCAGGATGTTTTGGCTTTCAGCAGTAGCGAGAAATGTTTTGGAAGAAAGGTGCATAAGTGTATTTGCAAATTTTTTTAGAAAAAACCCTAGGCAACCGCTAGACCTCGCTTAAGCGAGCTTTTCTAGCTTTTTTTACTCGCCTCGCTTCTCGCTTTTTTGCCTGAAGCGTTCGCTTTTTTTCAAATGCCTCGCTTTAGGTCAGAAAAGCGCAGACCTTGCGCCTCGCCTCGCTTCAGCGCTTCAAGCGAGAAGCGCTCGATTTTAATAACCCTGATTTGGCCCGAAAAAAATGATCCAAATAGTGGGTGGATTTACAAAGCTCAAAATATATATTTTATTCTAAAAAATGTCACGCGGACAAAAAAATCCATGTGGCGGCGTGTATGCCATACTTCCATGGGTTGAGATCATCTAGGGGGGCCGAGGATAATGAAATGTCTCGTTCAGGGGAGTAACTAGGAAAACGTAAAGTTCAGGTGTGCACAGAATAAAAGTCATCAAGTTCAGGGGAGTTCCAATCTATTCTACCTCACTCTGATGGAGTATAATAGTGATCTCGTGCAGTAAATTTAAAAATAAATCATGAAACAGTAAGGTACATAATGCAATTGAAAACTAACCCTCTTTTCTCTAGTTCCTTCCCACTGCTCCTCATGCTCACGTTTTCTTTTCCACATCTCCTTTGTTTCTTCCTCATCTTTCTTCAAGCGACCTTCCTCTTCAGATATCTGCAAAAAATCCACCAGGAAGCTTAGTAAAAATTTAGAAAGATGATAGATAGAGAAAAAAGCACGGAAGCATACTCTCATTGCCATTTTTCTTCTCCGCCATTCTTGTTCTGTCAATATTTCTCTAACCTTCAACTTCAGCTGCTGCTGAAATTCCTGTGACTGCTCGTGTTCTTGGTCATATTTTCCCTGTTTTCACAATCAGGAGGTAAAGAAATCAACCATTTGATACTCAAAAGTTACATAGAGCTACAAATTTTCTGAAATGCTCTACTGAAACGGGAAACCATGTAAGTTCCCTGCCCAAATCATTAAGGTGGAATAAGAGTCGGGAAAAACAAAACACAAGTTCACCAAGAAGTTACACCAGTAGAAAGGTAGAGAAAAGATTAAGTCCAAAACACAACAAGTTACAGAACCAAATCAAGGAGTCGGTGACCTGCATGGTTCAATGTGGTTTTGGTTGTGTATAGATGAACACGGTGTCATTGTAAGAAATAGTGTGTTTCAGCTTCAAAAGAAAATTCACCCTCCAAATATCCAGAAGCAATATTTCCAGCTAAATTCAGATGAAGTAGGATAAAATCTGAGACAATTGCAGAGTTACCTCAGTAACTAATGACTTCAATTTGCTAGCAGTGTCTTTCTTAAGCTGCTTCTTCCACTTTGATCTTAGTTCTTCTGTGCTCATACACAAAAAGGGGAAAACAAGTAACATCCAGCGTAAGGAGACAAAAAAATGACAGAGACATAGAAACCAGAAGAATAATTCATATACTAGTTCCACGATGGGAATGCAAAACAGTCTCCATTTATCCATGTTGAGCTACAGAAGAAGACTTCCAAAAGCAAAACCAACAATCCACTTGCCCCCTATTGATCATCATTATGCACATATAAGTACAGAAAATCTTACGTCTGAACATCATTTTGAACAAAAAGTTGTGCAAGCTGATTTCATTGGATAGTTGTAGTTTTTAGATAATTTATGTGTGTTTTCTGTGAGTGAAAGAAGATCTTTAAGGTGAATATCAGCTCCTCAGCACTTCTTTAATCTTTAGCCAAAATTTCAACTTTATGCAAAAATATTCAAAATTTTGAAACGAACCCTATTTCTCGAAAAATAACGACGTTTTTTTCCAAAAAGAAAACAGTCACGAACAAATGCTGACATAGTTTTGTTGAACTCAGACCTTCAGGACCTGTTCTAAAGCTCCATCAAAAATACAGTAAAATGTGAATGCCAGTCTATCCACGCAAAAAGGACACAAGAATAGCAAAGTGATGGTGCACCTTTTGCCGCATTAACTTGGTTCAGAATGTAATCCCTCTCTTGTGGATCAAGCAATAACTGTTGCGCTTTAGCTAAGGCTGCATAGAACATGAGATAGAATTGCATAAAAGAATTCACAAGCAGGAAGGGATAGATATAAAACAGCTACTTCATACTGAGCAGTAAAATGATAAATCAAACTAAATCATCCTACAATAAGACTATAGGTAAGCCTGTATTTTTTGAAATTCAAGAAAAGCTAAAACTCCTTTTGAGCTCTCGCCATTGCTTCTTCTGATTCTTTTGACTCAACATCTATGATATTTCTGAAAGTGCATTCTTTTGATAGTCCTTAAAGATTGTGAGTTTGTGACCGTAGAATATTGATTCCTTTTTTTCAGAAAAAGAAGGCAAGAAAACACACATAATAACTGATTCCAGCACTAAACCATTTCATTTTACCATGAAAAGTAACTAAGTTGACAATTCGGCGAAGGGTCTGGTACATTCAAACAATGAGAAATCGGCACGGTGCTATTTGAAAAACAAAGTGCTCCAAGTTGAATGATCAATTAAGCAGGGAAACATGATAAGAAACTCATTATTCTGCAATCTGAAAATGAAAATTCGATCAACCACTATTTCAAGCAATACACTAAATAATCAAAAGTTGAAGCTTAATTAAAAGAAAAGGCTTTATCCAGTTAGTTAAGAAGATGAGCCCAGTATAAACCAAAATTCTGAAGTAGCGAAATATGTCTTTGCTATAGTGACACACCCCAGCATAGACTATACTTCTGAAGTGATCTTCATGTGTATTTATAGAAACAAAAATAGTGTTATACATGATTAAATGAGAGTTATGGACATGAAAGTAATTACGAAAAATAAACACCAGAGAGATAAATGGGAAATTGAGAATTTCTGAAAGAATAAAATTGAATATTAGTATTAACTAGCACTTAATACTAACATATGGAAAAGAAATCATTGTCTGTTAGCATCACCGAAATGCTTTAGTATTTAACTAATGTCCAACTTGAAAATCCAAACATAACATTTTAATTGAAAAATCAAAACAGAGCACTCACCATTGCTTCATATCTCCTCTGAAATGGCTTCCCTAAATTTATCCAAAAACCAAAAGCTCAGGCAGAAAAAAGACCAAGAAAAAGCTGCAGCCTAATTATCCCCTCCAAGAAATCTGAAAAACACTGGACACCTCCTTCAACTGAGAGTATATCCTCAGAATCTCATTCCAACAAAAGAAAGAAACAGACAATGGAAAAGTCAGCAAAGGAAGGTGCTAGAGAGGATGCTAGAATTTTCAGAGGCAAGGAAGACGAGATAGCTATCCTCTGCATGCTCAAAAACATTAGTCGTTGTAGAAAGTTCCAGAGATTATGGAATATTATCGGTCCAGACATGCCTTTTTCGAGATCAGACATGAGAAACACACTATGTGTTTCCGTGGACAAAAGATTGTATTAATGGGAAAGAACAATTTAAATGGTGGTGATTCAGGACAATGATCGAGTTTGGTTTTATGTGAAGGGAAGTGCTTATGATCCGGAAGATTGGTTCAAAAGGAATCCTTGCAGAATTGGAAAGAAAGAGCATGCCTTCTCCATTGCCCATTTCTGAGTATGCTTTCGAGGATAGCTATCTCGTCTTCCATGCTCCATAATCCATGAAAACTCATCCTTCGCTTTGCTGACTTTTCCATTGTCCGTTTCTTTCTAGTGTTGGAATGTGATTACGAGGATATACTCTCATTTGAAAGAGGTATTCACTATTTGTCGAATTCTTGAAGGGGGATCATTAGTTGTATGTTTTTCTTGGCTTTTTTCTGCATGAGCTCTGGTTTTCAAATATATTTAGGGAAGTCATCTCAGAGGAGAGATGAAACACACACTGAGTGGTTTATTTTGAATTTTCAATTGCAATGTTTTGTTTTGATTTTCAAGTTGAATGCTAATTAAATACTAAAGCATTCGGTGATGCTAACCGCCAGTGATTTCTTTTCCATGTTAGTATTAAGTGCTAGTTAATACTAACACTCAATTATATTCTTTCAAAAATTCTGAATTTCCTATTGTTCATTCATTTCTCTCTCAATTTTATTTTTCATAATTACTTTCAGTTTCTCATTACTCTAATCCGATATTGTATAATGTACACAGACACATCGGTGCCACCATTCGAGGAAAATGGGACCCATCAACTTACTTGCATATTATATGTTTAGGTCCTTACAAGGAAAAATGTACTCCCTCTCCTTAAGAAAATTAACACTATTTTCTTATCAGTATGTTCTAAAAAATGTTACTTCTTGAAATTTGAAAACAATTTAACTTGTACTTCTCATTTACCCTTAATGACAAGTTTTTATAGCTCTACAATATTATGATATATTTAAGATCACAAATTTCAAAAAAATTATAATCATTTAATACTATGTCATGTTCAAAATCTCATGATTCAAAAGCTTTTTTTTTCCTCGAGACAATGGAAGATTTTATGGTTGAACAATTTTAAAGATTACTTAGTATGGAAAGGAAACAACAAGAAGCTTTTTTAATAAAAGTTGCATACCAGCTCTTCTCTTCTTCCGGACAACGGGTCACATATGGAAAGTGCAAAGCTCCATTTAAGGTGGTGTGTTTCTCATGGTTGCCAAAAAAAGGCATGTCTGACCCAAGAGAATCGCGTAATAGCAAAATATATATACATATATATATATATATATATATATATATATATATATATATATATATATATATATATATATAGACACACACACATAAAACCCAAAAATCTAACAAAATACTCAATTAATCTATACTTCTCGGTCATAGATGTATTCAAAGCACCCAAGATAAGTTGACCAAATCTAGTGTCGATCAAATACCCACACCTACACCCATGTTGTGTTGACACGTGTGGCATGGATATTGAAGAGTCCAAACAACATAGGTTTCACATTAATGGCCCAGGAACCGCGGTCTTCTGCACTCTTTAGTAGGTTACCCGTTTTCAACTATTACATTATGAAAAATCTTTCTCGAAGCAAAATGTTTTTAACTGATCATTTAACAGGCAGTCTATACATGAAAAAAGATCATTTAAGGGGCCGTCTCTACATGAAAGATACCAATTTATAAACATTAAACAACCTACTGAGCAGAACAGGGATAACAATTAAAACCAGGGGCAGATGCAGAGCACTGGTACTGGGTTCATCTGAAGCCAGTACTTTCGGCACGGAGTAGAAATTTATGAGTAAAAATCCACTAAAATTGCAACAAATAGTAAATATGAACCCATAACTTTTAAAAATAATGGGTTCAATACTAGGAGCCGTAAAGGTTGAACTCATAAAGCTTAGATACTGGATCCGCCTCTGATTAAAGAATAACCCAAATATTCAGTGAAAAGATCCATGTATAAGACTAAAGGACCAAAAAAAATTCTTTTAATAACCGTGAGACCCCCCGAGGGCGAGTGGTGCACTATTCGAAATTAAGTGGATAATACGCCTGCCTTCTATCCTTCTCCACTTAAATACCAGGTTGAGCCACGATTCAAACCCGTGACATGTGCCTAAGCCACACATCACAAGTTGCGCTTGTACCACTAAACCAAAGCCTTGGGGGCTTAAGGAACTAAGAAATATGAACCTTAGCATTCATCCAATACATAATGAATGTTTGTTTGAATAGAGAAGTCCCTCACCCAAGAAAGTACCTAAACTAAAAATACTCTCCTCTACACGAGGAACAACACAGAGTGGCTATTCTTACCACCAAATGCCTCCTTCGCTTGTGGATGCTTGCACTTATCAGGGTGAACAAGCAAAGACAACTGCATATACGTAATTTCTGTTAAAAATATTAGGGTGGAGTCACAAAATATGATATAAAAAATGGACTCATTTGAGTACAATGGGGATGTTTAAGACATATACCTTGCGATACTGCTTTTTGACATCGTCAATGGATGAATCAAACGACATGTTAAGGTGTTCAAATGGATTCAACTTGAAACATGAAAGTATCCTGCAGATTTTTTAAGTTTTAAACCAAACGAAGAAAATTAGAGTCAAACATATAAGAAGCAATATTGAGTTTGCACTTAATCTGCTATAAAAAGCTATATGTGTGTGAGAGAGGGGGGGGGGGGGCTTGACCTGTTAACTTCGTTATCGCGCTCAACCTCGCTGACCTCAGCGAAAAATTGCTTGAGAAGCGCGTCCTCCTCGGCGGAGGATTTTCCCCGTGGCGGTGGTGGTGCGGCGGTGACAGAGCTGTTTTCTCCCATCTAATCACGCGTCCGCTGCGAATCTCTTTCCAGTTACTCGTAACCACCACTCCACCACCGGAGATGAAAACTCCCAAAATGTTTACAGTCTAGTTCTGATGCTCGGGTTCTGGGCTCCTCTCTGAGTCCAACCCGCAATCATATAATTATGGAATTTTTACATTGCTATACCATATATGAAACCTTATTACCCTTGTTTAATATAATTACATTTAGTATACTAAATTATCAATTCTATACCATACTGTATTTTAAGGGTACAATTAATGCAGCGTATATCCCTCCTTAATTCAAGGTACCGTATATCCCACCCCTCCCACGTTTCTCTCTCCCAAACCCTCACCCTCACCCACGTTTATGTACTGTTATTAAACATAAAGTATTGAGCAACGGCGAAAAGTATGATGATTATGAGAATAAGTATCCGGATTTGACACATTCGTTGTTCGATGAAGAGGATGAATATTTAGGTGATCCAAATGCATCAGCTATAGATATGGTGAGGAATTTCAAAGAGGAAGAAGGATAGAATTTCGTACTAGAAGACGAGATCGATAATGTGGCTGATTTGTTTATCAGGAAATTCCATAAAAAGATGAGGTTGTAACATGGTCTGTTAATACTAGAATATCCAGAACGCAATTCTTTCGGGTTGGAGTTGAAGGATGTTTTAGTTAAATTCATTCAGATCTGCAAAATCTGTTGTTCCCAGGCTTCCACTAGCTGGACACTCTTCTTTTGTGTTGGAGATTTTTGCACATTATATGTACAAGTTGTCACAAGCTTTAACTTAGCTCCATGTGTTATTTCAATATTTATTCTTCTTAAATCATAAAGATTCGTCCAATCTCATAAATGGAATTTTCGACATAATTGCGTTTTTTGCAGAAGATTTGTAGAAGTTTTAGTCGTTTTTGATTTGTGAAAACAGAAAACAAAGCATCTACAATCAGAATACAAATAATCTACAATTTATCTACAAAATATCTACAAACTGGGTACATTGAATTTTAATATCTCAATTCCCATTCAATTGTAGCTTAATTGGTATTTTCGACATAATTGCATTTTTTTTGCAGAAGATTTTGTAGAAGTTTTAGTCGTTTTGGATTTGTGAAAACAGAAAACAATGCATCTACAATCAGAATACAAATAATCTACAATTCATCTACAAAATATCTACAAACTGGGTATATTGAATTTTAATATCCCAATTTCCATTCGATTGTAGTTTAATTAGGATTTTCGACATAATTGCATTTTTTGCAGAAGATTTGTAGAAGTTTTAGTCGTTTTTGATTTGTGAAAACAGAAAACAAAGCATCTACAATCAGAATACAAATAATCTACAATTTATCTACAAATTAGGTACATTGAATTTTTATATCCCAATTCCCATTCAATTGTAGCATAATTGGGATTTTTGACATAATTGTATTTTTTCAGTAGATTTGTAGAAGTTTTAGCCGTTTTTTATTTGTGAAAATAGAAAATAAAGCATCTACAATCAGAATACAAATAATCTACAATTTATCTACAATTTCTGCAATATGTCTTCTTCTTCTTCTTCGAGTTTCAATCTGAAATTCAGTCAAAACCAAGTCTAATCTTCACCAAAACCCCTCAAAATTGAGATATAAACTCCAAACCATATTTTCGATTATTTTCAACAACACCCAATCCAAACAAATAATGATTTTTCAAAACCCAAATTTGAATTCAAAGCTTTCAAGCTTTTTAATGGCTGTCAATGGATTTTAAATTGAAGATATAGGATCTGCGTTTCAAATTTGATCTGAAGGTCGCGAAATCAATTAGAATATTCTGTTCCTGATTTGTAGCGCGCCTAATTAGGAAGATTCAGCTACTAATAATTAGTATTTAATGAATGGTACAATAATTGTAGAAAAACTGTGAACATAGCGGGTAAATTAGAAACTATGCACATATTTGGTAATAAAGTTTTATATATGGTATAGGAAGGAAAAAAGCTCTATAATTATAGGAACCTGGTACAGTGGGCTTGTGTGTAGATCTTATCAAATTTCACTGATTTAATTGGACACCTTATTGATTTTTTTTTAGGAATAGTTAGCTCCTATAGCAAAGGTTTTACCTTATTTATTTTAAATAAATATCCTTTTAAAAAATTATATCTCATAGCTACCATTTATTTTTATAGCCAAATATCTATTATGGTCACCTCCTACTCTTAAGCCATAAAATATGCCTTGTATTATTTTTCTCTCTCATTATTTCAGATTTTTCTCCACCCTCTCTCTTTCAACTCCAGTCTTTCTCCATGAATACAACCACAATTCTCCCAAATACAGATCGAAACGGGCAGCTTTGACTCTCAATCTGAAATTTTTCAGCAAGAATGGAATGGAGAGAGGAGTGAAGTCAACAACTATGGACAAAAATAAAAAAACTTCAATATCTGATACGGCCAAGAACCAGAAAAGGATACCAAAATACCCTTACAACCGTAAACAGACTCATGTGGACTTTGAAAATGGCACATGTGTGATGATTTAATTTGTAGTTTATGATTTGTTACAGCCTATTAAGTTGAATTAACTCAATGTGCTATGTTGTGTCCTCTTCTCTTCGTCGTTCTAGGGTTCTGCCCAATCTGGGGTTTTCCGTCCGAATCCACAAGCGCCATTCAAATTCAATTGTAAAGAATAGGTTTTTTGAAGCGCACGTGAGGGTATTATGGTAACAGGAACAGTGGCATCGATGGAGACAGTCTATTATAGCGGCTTCTAAGTTTCTTCTTCTCCCCTTCATCACATGATGTCTTCAATCCGGTAATTACGTGCTAATCGTCGGCAACCAGAGGCAACATTGACGGCGAGCGAGGACTGGATACTGATGCTGCTTCAACGAGACGACATTAGGGTTGTTCTCGAACAAAGACGGCGGAGTTGGGGGCTGAGCAACTTGAATTTTCTATTAATATATTTCAATGCATTTCAATGTATCTGTATTTCATTGTATTCATTGTCTTTTTTTTCATTGTATTTCAATGTATCTCGCTGTATTCTATGTATTTCATTGTATTCATTGTCTTTTTTTCATTGTATTTCAATGTATCCCGCTGTATTCTATGTATTTCATTGTATTCACTGTCTCGCTATATTCCATGAATGTATTCATATGTTTTTTTTAATTAATATAGTGTATGTATTCAGATGTATTATATAATTTCTCTGAAGATTGCTATGTTTTTGGGGTGTTTTTCGGTTGAGAATCTTTTTTATAACTGGAAATACAAAATTTGTGTGTTATAATTGAGTTTGTTGAGTTATATTAGGAGTCTATTATGTTAATTGATTCAGTTTCCGTTTATAAACAGTGTAATCCCCTGTTCCACTACAGTCGAATACAATAATCTGTCCAGCTGTAATCCCATGTTTCACGCCATGAATACAGTCGAATACACTCGAATACAAAATCTGTCTAGCTGTAGTCCCCTGTTTCACGCCTAGAAATGCTACTGTATTCATGAATACAGTAGCTTAAATACATCGAATACACTCTAAAAAATCAGAACATAGATATAGGAAGTTGTGACGACCCAAAGGGTCATCACCTGTTTTCTTACCCATTCTGTACTTTCGAGGCCTTGAAAACCTCATTTAGGGTTGCCTCGATTTGCATGCGCAGTCCGGGCGCGTAGCCGGAAGGCTTAAATATGAATTTTGTGAGAAAAATGCTAAATTTTGATATTAAAATGAATAAATTTGACTTCGGTCAACATTTTGGGTAAACGGACCCGGACCCGTGATTTGACGGTCTCGGAGGGTCTGTAGGAAAATATGGGACTTGGGCGTATGCCCGGAATCGAATTCCGAGGTCCCAAGCCCGAGAAATGAATTTTTGTGTGAAATTATTTTTCTGGAATTAATTAAGGAAATTGGAAATAAAATTTGATTAGGAGACTATGGTATCGGGCCCGTATTTTGGTTCCGGCGCCCGATACAAGTCTTATATATGATTTAAGCACTTTCTGTAAAGTTTGGTTTAAAACGGACGTCGTTTGACGCGTTCCGGACTTGAAATGGATAATTTGATGTTTTATGAAATTTGGAAGAAATCATGGGTTTTGAGGCCTAATTTGATGTTCATGATATTATTTTGGCGATTTGATCGCACGGATAAGTCCGTAGGATGGTTTTGAGGTGGTGTGTATGTTTGATTTGGAGCCCCGAGGGCTCGGGTGAGTTTTGAGTAGGTTCCAGGATGCCTTAGACTTAAAATATCAGTTGTTGCAAGTTCAGGAAATATTGCAGGCCTCTGAACCCTCTAGCGCGGTCTGAGAGAAATCGCGTGCGGCCGTAGAGGGGCCAGCGCGGCCGCGGTCGCCTTTGCGCGGTCCGCGGTGGGTGCTGTGCGGTCGCGGTCGGCTTTGCGCGGTCCGCGCAGGGCTAAGATCCGCAGGTCTTTAGGTAGGCCAGGCCAGCGGCCGCGGTCCCTTTTTGCGCGGTCCGCGCTGGGACTTCAGAGGGGTATATATAGACGGGAATTTCAGTTATTTTTCACTTTTCAAAAACCCAAAACATAAGAGCAATTTCCAAACAATTCTTTTTCTTCAAAACGATTGGTATCTGATTTCTAACTCATTTTCTTCACTCCTTAACATCTTTTTAACATGTTTTCAACTAAAATCAATGATTCTCATGGGTGAAATTGGGGGTTTGGGTAAAAACCTAGTTTTTTTCTAAAATTGGGATTTGACCTCAATTGAGGTCCGATTTAAAAACAAATCACATATTTGGGTTCGTGGGGGAATGGGTAACCGGGTTTTGGTTCGAACCTCTGGTTTTGATCACGTGGGCCCGGGGGCGATTTTGGAATTTTTGGGAAAAACTTTGGGAAATCATTTTTATGCATTCAAATTGATTCATTTAGTGTTTATTGAAGTAATTAAGTGACTTTGACTAGATTCGAGCAGATTGGAGGTGGAATCACGGGGTAAAGTATAGTTGAGGCTTGAGTTGAGTTCAAAGCACTGATGGTAAGTGTATTGGTCTAACCCTAGCTTAGGGATAGGAGTTGAGTCTTAATTGCTACTTGTTTTGTGTTGAGTACGACGTATGGGCAGTGACGGAGTTATCCATGCGTCAGTGTCGGCATGACCGTGAGTCTTAATTTGATAATTGTGTACCCTTGTTTGATCCTATGAAAGTTGTGACTGAATATTGGTATTAGTTGTGCCAAGAAGAGTTGAATAGGATTGGTTATAGCTGACTCTCCCTTGTCGGGATGTTTGACTTGTATTTTATGGTTCCCTTGCCAATTGTATTGTGTATTGCATTGAAAGTAAAGAAATGGGAGCGGGTGGTACGCCTACCACAAGTGATATTAAAATGGGTGCCGGTGGTACGCCTACCACAAGTGATATGAAATGGGAGCGGATGGTACGCCTACCACAAATGTTATTGAAATGGGAGCGGGTGGTACGCCTACCCACAAAGTGACATTGAAATGGAGCGGGTGTACGCCTACCACGAGGATATTGATATGAGGAGCGGTGGGTACGTCCTACCAGAGAGCATTATCTGAAAAATGGGATCGGGTTGCACGCCTGCAACAAGATGAGTGGAATATGAAAGTTGCCTTATTTCTTCATTTATTGCTAGAAGTTAAACTGTAGATGTACGCTCCATTATTCCTGATATTTTAATTCTATCTGTTGCCCCTGAAGCATGCTCCCTTCCCCAGCTTAAATTGTTATTTTCTTGCTATTTCTCTGTGGTACTTGTATATATATCTGCACAGGTTATCTAGAGTCTTGTCCTAGCCTCGTCACTACCTCGCAGGGGTTAGGCCAGACACTTACCAACACATGGGGTCGGTTGTGCTGATACTACACTCTGTGCTCTTTTGCACAGATCCAGGTGTCGGAGCAGCTTACAGTGCGCAGCAGTAGTCAGGGAGCCGACCTTCAGTCCACGAGACACCGAGGTAGCCTTGCAGGTGTCCGCAGGCCCGACGTCTCTTCTATCTTTTATTTCAGTCTGTTATCTCATGTATTTCGAGACAAACAGTTATATTTTCTTTCAAACGGTTGTATTTAGCACTCTTAGTAGTTCGTGAGTATATGACACCAGTTCTTGGGTAGAGACTTATGTTGAGTTTCCGCATTATTGTTCAGTTTCCTTAATCTAAAACTTCCGCTTATTTACTTTATTCCGTAGTTTTCATGATATTACTGATAATTGTTAAAGGTAGTAAATTGGTTAATGCTAAAGGTAGTTAAGGGTTGGTTTGCCTAGCTCTCATTAGTAGGCGCCATCACGACTCCCGAGGGTGGGAAGTCCGGGTCGTGACAGAAGTAATATAGTAAATGGTAGCTACAACTAGCTAATAATCACTAAAACATAGTGGTTTCTGAAAGTTTCTCTTTTTTTTAAGAAAGGTATATTTTTAGCCGCTCCTAAAAAATAATTAAGGTTATTTTTCACTTTTAGCCCGCACAAAAAATTATTAATTTATACACTTTTAGACTAGCAAATGTAATTAGTTTCAGCTGATCCATCAATATTGTATTTTGCCATTTTTTTTAATTAAAAAGAAGTAATGATAATAGCATAAAATTGGATGCACTTTTAATAAGTACGTGGAGTCTTATATCGTCCGTAAAGTTTAAGCATGTAATTGGAAGTTCGGGACAAGTTCATGGTTATCTCAATTTTAAAATGAGAATAAAAATAATCTACATGTACAAAATACAAAATATTTCTTCTATTAGTAGTTGATTTATATTTTATTAAGTAATTTCAGTTCATCTTTTGTTTGAGTGTTCTAAAAGAACCATATTTTATTTATTTTTTCTTTAACAGTTTTCATCATCTGTTAAAAGTCTTTATTGTCACGACCGGTCGTGATGGCGCATATGACAGTACTAGGCAAGCCGATTCAACACTAATAACATAAAGGTCGTTTTGTAAATTCATTTCCAAATCAGTTATGATCACAAGTCTTTCATTTTAATATAACAAAATACGCGAAAAAAACAAATACGCAAATACATCCACACTGCCCGATCCTGGTGTCACTAGTCATGTGCCACTAAGATACTGTCCAGTACTATCTACTCAAAGAATTTTATGGCGGTTCTTCCTTCTAATGACCGACATATCTATGATTCTTTTCTCCCAGATGAAGCAGCACGCATCGGTCCGTAGAACCTATAAAAAGGCTGAAATAAATAACACAAAGGATAGGAAGGAGAAAGGCAGGGCTGCAAACGCCGTGCAACTACCTTGCTATCTCCGGAAATACTCAGAAGCTGCTGAAAGCTCTCACTCTGATGCTCTGGCACTTGGATCTACACACAAGGTATAGGGAATAACATGAGTACACCAACTCAGTAAGTAACCAAAGTAAATAAAGGCCGAGTGCAGTGATGAGCATTTAAATCATATACATAATCTAACATAGAATCTCAATAGAAATATCAAAGTCAAATCCGTAGTTCAATTTCCGAACATCTCGTAAAAACTCCAGTTTCAATGAAAGTTAATTAAAACATTTGTTCAACATTTCTCCATAGAGGCTCAGCATAAACGAAGGGTGAAAACAGTAAGTTCATAAACAAGCCCCTCGGACAAAGTATCACTCATATATAAATAGCCTCTCGGGCAATCCTCTCAGTCACTCGTGACTCAACTCTCATCAATTAGCACTCACACTCAGCACTCCCGCTCAATAGATATCTCATAATAATAACCGCTGCGGCGTGCAGCCCGATCCGTAAATATATATAATCGACTGTGCTCACTGGGGGTGTGCAGACTCCGGAGGGGTTCCTACAGCCCAAGCGCTATATCGCTGCAGCGTGCAGCCCGATCCAACATATCACTGCGACGTGCAGCCTGATCCATATACATATAAATATCGCTGCGGCGTGCAGCCCAATTCATATATATATATATATATATATATATATATATATATATATATTCTTCAGTCATCAACCTCACAACCACTCGGGCATTTCGGTGAAAAATCAGGGAACTCACCCCAAACAACTTTCATGTAATTAAAACAGAGTAATGAAGATGAATCAACAGTAAACAGGTAAAAATCATGACTGAGGATATGCTTTCAAATCAAAACAGTGTGAGGAAAGTAGTAAAATACCCCTGAGGGTACAAACACTTCGGCACAAGGCCCCAAACATGGCATTCAGCCCAAATTAACAGATTCATTTCTAAAACACATAGATATCATATAGAGTTTATCAAAATAAGAACCTCTACAGTTGCCACGGGACGGACCAAGTCACAATCCCTATAGGTGCACGCCCACACGCCCTTCATCTAGCATGTGCGTCACCTCATTTACCCAAACGGTACGAAATTTCGGGGTTTCATACTCTCAGGTCTAGATTTAAAATCGTTACTTACCTCAAACCGGATGGAAATCTACTCCACGATGCCTTTGCCACTCGACTCGGCCTTAAATCACCCAGAATCTATCCAAAATCAGAATCATAACATCAATATATTCTAAAGGAACAAAGGCCACGCGAAAATAATCAAATTACATCAAAAATCCCGAAATTGACCAAACCCGACCCCCAGGCCCACGTCTCGAAATCCGATAAGAATCACACCGCTAGAATCCTTATCCTCCCACGAGTCTACCTATATCAAATTCACCAAAATCCGACGTCAGATGGCCATCCAAATCCCAAAAATCCACTCTCCAATTTTTCTTCCATTTCCCTCAATTTTCACCCCAAATTCCCAAATTAAATGATAAGAATCAAGACATAATCATAGAATTTAACCAAAAACAAGTGAAGAACACTTATCCCAATCACTCATCTGAAAATCCCCTCTAAATTCGCCTTCTCCCGAGCTCTCTAATGAGTTTTGAAATTACGGACTAAAACCCTCGTTTTTGAACTTAAACATTCTGCCCAGATGCGACCTTCATCGCGAACGCGACGTCCTCCTCGCGTTCGCGTAGAACAAAACTCCACTGCTCACTCTTTCCTCTTTTGCGAACGCGAGCTCCTTCCTGCGAACGCGAAGCTTCAGTTTCCAGAGCCTTCGCGAATGTGGTCCTTCCTACGCGAACGCAATGAACAAACTCCTAGGGTCTCAGCTGCTCCAACTTCCCTACGCGAACGCGACGACACCCACGCGTCCGCGATTCACTGAGACCCAAACCTATGCGAACGTGTCCCCTTACTCGCGAACGCGAAGAGCACCTTCACCCCCTGACCAAGCTCTTCTTCGCGAACGCGGGACAATTTTCGCGAACGCGAAGAACAAATCTTCTGCAACAAAATACCAGCAAAATCCGCCATCTCTCAAAACCACGAATTGGTCCGTTAACCACCCGAGACCCTCGGGACCTCAACCAAACATGCCAACAAGTCACATATCACCATTCAAACTTGTTCCAACCTTCCAAACACTCAAACCAACACCAAAACATCAAATCACCATCGGATTCAAGCCTAAGGATCCCAAAACTTCCGAATTCCGCAAATGAAGTAAAAACCTATCAAACCTCATCCGAATGACCTGAAATTTTACACACACGTCAAAATGATACAACGGATCTACTCCAATTTCCGAAATTCCAATCCGACCCCGATATCAAGATTTCCACTGCCGATCGGAAAACGCCAAAATTCCAATTTCGCCAATTCAAGCCTAAAGCTACCATAGACCTCCAAATTACATTCCGATCACGCTCCTAAGTCCCAAATCACCTAACGAAGCTATCCTAACCATAAAAACCCCATTCCGAGATCATTTACCCACAAGTCAACTTTCGGTTGACTTTTCCAACTAAATGGCCAACTTAAGAGACTAAGTGTCTCATTCCACTCTAAGACCGCTCCGAACACAACGCAACCAACACAATATGATCAAATATAACTGAACAACACATAAGGGAGCAGAAATGGGGGAAACGGGGTTGTAACTCATGAAACGACCAGCCGGGTCGTTACATCCTCCCCCTTTTAAACAAACGTTCGTCCTCGAACGAGTCAAGAAACATACCTGAAGCCTCAAATAGGTGAGGATATCTGCTCCGCATCTCCCGCTCGGTCTCCCAGGTAGCCTCCTCCACGGGCCGACCTCTCCACTGCACTTTCACCGAAGCTATATCCTTGGATCTCAACTTTCGGACCTGCCGCTCCAAAATAGCCACTGGCTCCACATCATAAGTCAAATCACTGTCTAACTGAACCGTGCTGAAATCCAAAACATGAGACGGATCACCAATATACTTCCGGAGCATAGAAACATGAAATACCGGATGCACACTCGACAAGCTAGGTGGCAAAGCCAGCTCATAAGCCACCTCCCCAATCCTCCGAAGCACCTCAAAAGGCCCAATAAACGGAGGACTCAATTTACCCTTCTTTCCAAATCTCATAACACCCTTCATGGGTGAAACCTTCAGTAGAACCTTCTCCCCCAACCATGTAAGACACATCACAGACCTTCCTGTCAGCATAACTCTTCTGTCTCGATTGCGCTGTACGAAGCCGCTCCTGAATCACCTTCACCTTGTCCAAGGCATCCTAAACCAAGTCTGTACCCAAAAGCCTAGCCTCGCCGGGCTCAAACCAACCAACTGGAGATCTACACCGTCTCCCATATAAAGCCTAATATGGAGCCATCTGAATACTCGACTGATAGCTGTTTTTATATGGAAACTCCGCGAGCGGTAGAAACTGATCCCATGAACCCCCAAAATCAATAACACAAGCGCACAACATGTCATCCAATATCTGAATAGTGCGCTCAGACTGCCCATCCGTCTGAGGGTGAAAGGCTGTGCTCAACTCAACCTAAGTACTCAACTCTCGCTATATGACTCTCCAAAACTGCGAAGTAAACTGAGTACCTCTGTCTGAAATGATGGAAACTAGAATACCATGCAGGCGAACAATCTCTCGGATGTAAATCTCTGCTAACCTCTCTGAAGAATAGGTAGTACACACAGCAATGAAGTGCGCGGACTTGGTCAGCCGATCCACAATCACCCAAATAGCATTGAACTTCCTCAAAGTCCGTGGGAGTCCAACTACAAAGTCCATGGTGATCCGCTCCCACTTCCACTTTGGAATATCTAACCGCTGAAGCAAGCCACCCGGTCTCTGATGCTCATATTTCACCTGCTGACAATTGAGACACCGAGCTACAAATCCCACAATATCCCTTTTCATTCTCCTCCACCAGTAATGCTGTCTCAAATCCTGATACATCTTCGCGGCACCTGGATGGATGGAATACCGCGAGCTGTGGGCCTCCTCCAGAATCAACTCGTGTAGCCCATCTAAATTGGGCACACATATTCGGCCCTGCATCATCAATACTCCATCATCACCAATAGTCACATCTCTGGCATCGTCGTGCTAAACTCTGTCCTTGAGGACAAACAAATGAGGATCATCATACTGGCGCTCTCTGATGCGATCAAACAAGGAAGACCGAGAAATCACACAAGCTAAGACCCGACTGGGCTCCGAAATATCCAACCTCACGAACTGATTAGCTAAGGCCTGAACATCAACTCCAAGAGGTCTCTCCCCAACAGAAATGTATGCCAAACTGCCCATACTCACTGCCTTTCTACTCAAAGCATCGGCCACTACATTGGCCTTCCCCGGATGGTACAAGATAGTGATATCATAGTCCTTTAGCAGCTCCAACCATCTACGCTGCCTAAAATTGAGATCCTTCTGCTTGAACAAGTGCTGGAGCTATGATGATCAATGAACGCCTCAGAAGACACACCATACAGATAATGCCTCCAAATCTTCAACGCGTGAACAATGGCGACCAACTATAGATCATGAACGGGGTAGTTCTTCTCATGGGGCTTCAATTGACGAGAAGCATAAGCAATCACTCTACCCTCCTGCATCAACACACACCCAATACCAACTCTCGAAGCATCACAATACACTGTATATGAACCTGAAGCTGAAGGCAAAACTAACACTGGAGCTGTGGTCAAGGCCGTCTTGAGCTTCTGAAAGCTAGCCTCACATTCATCCGACCACCTGAATAGAGCACCCTTTTGAGTCAGTTTGGTCAGGGGTGATGCAATAGATGAAAATCCCTGAACGAACCGACGGTAATAACCCGCCAAACCAAGAAAGCTGCGAATCTCTATGGCTGAGGACGGTCTGGGCCAACTCTGAACCGCCTCTATCTTCTTCGGATCAACCTGAATACCCTCACTGGACACCACGTACCCCAAGAAAGCCACTAAGCTGAGCCAAAACTCACACTTGGAGAACTTTGCATAAAACTTCTCCTTCCTCAACCGTTGCAATACCACTCTCAAATGCTCCGCGTGCTCCTCCTGACTACGTGAGTACACCAGAATATCATCAATGAATACAATGACAAACGAGTCGAGATAAGGCCGAACCACGTTGTTCATCAAATGCATGAACGCTGCTGGGGCATTGGTCAGCCCAAAAGGCATCACAATTAACTCATAATGACCATATCAGGTCCTGAAAGCCGTCTTAAGAATATATGAGTCCCTGATCTTCAACTGGTGATACCCTGACCGGAGATCAATCTTGGAGAACACCCTCGCTCCTTGAAGCCGGTAAAATAAATCATCAATACGAGGCAAAGGATACTTGTTCTTGATTGTAACTTTGTTCAACTGACTGTAATCAATGCACATCCTCATCGTGCCATCCTTCTTCTTTACAAATAGAACAGGCGCATCCCAAGGCGACACACTAGGCCGAATAAACCCCTTATCAAGGAGTTCCTGAAGCTACTCCTTCAACTCCTTCAACTCCGCCGGTGCCATACGATACGGTGGAATAGAAATGGGCTGAGTGCCCGGCACCAGATCAATACCAAAGTCAATATCCCCGTCCGGGGGCATGCCCGGCAGGTCTGCAGGAAACACATCGGGAAAGTCCCTCACTACTGGAACGGAAGCGATACTAGGAGTCTCTGCATTGACATCCCTCACAAAAGCTAAGTATGAAAGACAACCTTTCCCAACCATTCGCTGGGGCCTTCAAAAATGAAATCACCCTACTGGGGACAAAATCAGTCGAACCTCGCCACTCAATCCGTGGCACACCCGGCATAGCCAATGTCACTGTCTTAGCATGACAGTCTAATATAGCCCGACACGGAGATAGCCAATCCATGCCTAATATCACATCAAAGTCCACCATACACAGCAACAAAAGGTCCACTCGGGTCTCCAAACCCCCAATAGTCACCACACACGACCGATATACACGGTCCACAACAACAGTATCGCCCACCGGAGTAGATACACGAACAGATAAAACAAGAGACTCACGAGGCATATCCAAATAACGGGCAAAATATGATGACACATATGAAAAAATGGATCCGGGATCAAACAACACAGAGGCATCTCTATGGAAAACTGAGACAATACCTGTAATCACCGCATCTGAAGCAATTGCATCGAGCCTGGCCGGAAGTGCATAGAAACGGGCCTGACCGCCACCTGATCGGCCTCCCCCTCTAGGGCGACCCCTAGCTGACTGACCCCTACTCCTAGCTGTCTGGGCGGGTGGTGAAGTAATTAGAGCTGAAGTCGAGGGCTGGCCCCTCTGCTGAGATGAACCCCCAAGAAGACGAGGACATTGTCTCCTCATATGTCCAAACTCTCCACACTCATAACAACTCCCTAGTGTGGGGAACGGGGACTGAAGGAAACCCCTAGCACTGGGATGGCTAGTAGAAGGACCTAGCATAGAAGAGCCTTGAACTGATGGAGCACGGGATGAACTCTGGGCTGGTAGGGCACTAAGTGATGAATGGCCCTGATGAGAACCGTGAGAACCATGGCCCGATGATGCCCCACGATGAACTGGGCGGGCTGACTGAGCATGTCTGAATGGGCGGCCTGTACCGTGCTGAAACCGACCTCTCGAAGGAACCCCACCGAAACTACCAGATCCCCGAAGCTTCTTGGCCTCCCCCTCATCTCGCTCCTGGCGACGAACTAACTCAATCTCGCGGGCAATATCAACAACCTTCTCAAAAGTAGCACCTGATACCCTCTCTCTGGTCATGAGAATCCGAAGCTGATATGTGAGGCCATCAACGAACCTCCTGATTCTCTCTCTATCCGTAGGAACCAACCAAACAGTATGACGAGCTAACTCTGAGAACCTCATCTCATACTGCGTCACAGTCATATCATCCTGACGCAACTGCTCGAACTGCCTGCGCAGCTCCTCCCTGCGAGACTGTGGCACATACCTCTCCAGAAAGAGAGCGGAGAACTGCTGCCAGGTAAAGGACGCTGCACCAACAGGCCTGCGCCTCTCATAACCTCCCACCAAGTGAAGGCAGCTCCAGAAAACTAAAAAGTAGTAAATGCGACCCCACTGGTCTCCAGAATACCCGTTGTACGAAGAATCATCTGACACTTGTCCAAGAAACCCTGGGCATCCTCGCCCTCTGCACTACTGAAAGTCGGAGGCTGAAGTCTACCAAACCTCTCCAGTCGACGCTGCTCGTCCTCAGGCATAACCGGTACTACAAAATCCTGAGCAGGTGCAACTGGCTGGGCTGGTGGTGCCTCCGGTGTCTGCAATCCCTGAACAACCTGCTCGGGTGTGCGGGCGGCGGGAGTCTGAGTGCCTTCCCGGCCTGAGAAGTGGCTGCTGTAGTAGAAACTACGACCGCTTGAACAAGACTAGTGCATACGGTCAAGATCTGAGCCAAGGTCTCCTGAAGACCCGGAATAACAATAGGCACAGCGGGTGCCTGAACTGGTCCCACTAGAGCATCCCCACTGGAATCAAATCATGAACTGGGGTGGCTGGTGGATCTGCAGGTGCTGCCCCATCTGCTGTACGAGCTACACCCCTGCCCCTACCATGGCCTCGACCGCGACCTCGGCCTCTACTGGCCCCAATTGGTGGTCGTCCGTCCTAACTGGTAGCACGTGTCCTCGCCATCTGTGAGAGAATAGAACAACAAAAATTTAGTACTAGAATCAACATATTCGCACGACAGGAATTTCAAGAATGTGAAGTTTTTCCTAAAGGTTCTACAGCCTCCCGAGGATAAGTACAGACGTCTCCGTACCGATCCGCGAGACTCTACTAAACCGGCTCATGACCCGTGAGACCTATGTAACCTAGGCTCTGATACCAACTTGTCACGACCCCAAACCACCCCAGTCGTGATGGCGCCTATCACAGTAGTAGGCAAGCCGATTCAACACTAATAACATAAAGGTCGTTTTGTAAATTCATTTCCAAATCAGTTATGATCACAAGTCTTTCATTTTAATATAACAAAATACGCGAAAAAAATAAATACGCAAATACATCCACACTGCCTGATCCTGGTGTCACTAGTCATGAGCCACTAAGATACTGTCCCGTACTATCTACTCAATACAAGAAAAAAAAAGACTGAAATAAATAACACTAAGGATAGGAAAGAGAAAGGCAGGGCTGCGAACGCCGTGCAGCTACCTTGCTATCTCCGAAAATACTCAGAAGCTGCTGAAAGCTCTCACTCTGATGCTCTGGCACTTGGATCTACACACAAGGTGTAGGGAGTAATGTGAGTACGCCAACTCAGTAAGTAACCAAAGTAAATAAAGGGTGAGTGCAGTGACAAGCATTTAAATCATATACATAATCTAACATAGAATCTCAATAGAAATATCAAAGTCAAATCCGTAGTTCAATTTCCGAACATCTCATAAAAACTCCAGTTTCAATGAAAGTTAATTAAAATATTTGTTCAACATTTCTCCATAGAGGCTCAGGATAAAAGAAGGGTGAAAACAGTAAGTTCATAAACAAGCCTCTCGGACAAAGTATCACTCATATATATATATATAGCCTCTCGGGCAAGCCTCTCAGTCGCTCGTTACTCAAGTCTCATCAATCAGCACTCACACTCAGCACTCCCGCTCAATAGATATCTCATAATAATAACCGCTGCGGCATGTAGCCCGATCTGTAAATATATATAGTCGACTGCGCTCACTAGGGGTGTGCAGACTCTGGAGGGGCTCCTACAGCCCAAGCGCTATATCGTTGCGGCGTGCAGCCTGATCCAACATATCACTGCGGCATGCAGCCCGATCCATATACATATAAATATTGCTGCGGCGTGCAGCCCAATCCCTATATATATATATATATATATATATATATATATATATATATATAATCCTCACCATCATGTCCTCGACCTCTCTCAGTCATCAACCTCACAGCCACTCGGGCATTTCGGTGAAAAATCGGGGAACTCAGCCCAAACAACTTTCATGTAATTAAAACAGAGTAATGAAGATGAATCAACAGTAAACAGGTAAAAATCATGACTGAGGATATGCTTTCAAATCAAAACAGTGTGAGGAAAGTAGTAAAATACCCCTGAGGGTCCAAACAGTTCAGCACAAGGCCCCAAACATGGCATTCAACCCAAATTAACAGATTCATTTCTGAAACACATAGATATCATATAGAGTTTATCAAAATAAGCAACTCTACAGTTGCCACGGGACGGACCAAGTCACAATCCCTATAGGTGCATGCCCACACGCCCGTCACCTAGCATGTGCGTCACCTCATTTATCCAAACGGTACAAAATTTCGGGGTTTCATACCCTTAGGTCTAGATTTACAGTCGTTACTTACCTCAAACCGGATGAAAATCTACTCTGCGATGCCTTTGCCACTCGACTCGGCCTCAAATTGCCCCGAATCTATTCAAAATCAGAATCATAACATCAATATATGCTAAAGGAACAAAGCCCACGCGAAAATAATCAAATTACATCAAAAATCCTAAAATTGGCCAAACCCGACCCCCGGGCCCACGTCTCGAAATCAGATAAAAGTTACACCACTAGAATCCTTATCCTCCCACGAGTCTACCCATATCAAATTCACCAAAATTCGACGTCAAATGGCTATCCAAATCCTAAAAATCCACTCTCCAAAATTTCTTCCATTTTCCCCAATTTTCACCCCAAATTCCCAAATTAAATGATAAGAATCAAGACATAATCATAGAATTTAACCAAAAACAAGTGAAGAACACTTACCACAATCACTCCTCTGAAAATCCCCTCTAATTTTGCCTTCTTCCGAGCTCTCTAATGAGTTTTGAAAATATGGACTAAAACCCTCGTTTTTGAACTTAAACATTCTGCCCAGATGCGACCTTCATCACGAACGCGACGTCCTCCTCGCGTTCGCGTAGAACAAAACTCCACTGCTCACTCTTTCCTCTTTCGCGAATGCGAGATCCTTCCCGCGAACGCGAAGCTTCAGCTGCTAGAGCCTTCACGAATGCGGTCCTTCCTACGCGAACACGATGAAAAAACTCCTAGGGTCCCAGCTGCTCCAACTTCCCTACGCGAACGCGACGCCATCCACGCTTCCGCGATTCACTGGAGACCCAAACCTATGCGAACGGGTCCCCTTACTCGCGAACACGAAGAGCCAAGATCTTCTTCGCGAACGCGGGACAATCTTCGCGAACGCGAAGAACAAATCTTCTGCAACAAAATACCAGCAAAATCTGCCATCTCTCAAAACCACGAATTGGTCCGTTAACCACCCGAAACTCACCTGAGGCCCTCAGGACCTCAACCAAACATTCCAACAAGTCATATATCACCATTCAAACTTGTTCCAACCTTCGGAACACTCAAAACAACACCAATACATCAAATCACCATCGGATTCAAGCCTAAGGATCCCAAAACTTCCGAATTCTGCAAATGATGTAAAAACCTATCTAACCTCATCCGAATGACATAAAATTTTGCACACACTTCAAAAATGACACAACAGACCTACTCTAATTTCTGGAATTCCAATACGACCCCGATATCACGATTTTCACTGCCGATCGGAAAACGCCAAAATTCCAATTTCGCCAATTCAAGCCTAAAGCTACCAACGGACATCCAAATTACATTCTGATCATTCTCCTAAGTCCCAAATCACCTAACAAAGCTATCTGAACCATAAAAAACCCATTCCGAGATCGTTTACCCACAAGTCAACTTTCGGTTGAATTTTCCAACTAAATGGCCAACTTAAGAGACCAAGTGTCTCATTCCACTCTAAGACCGCTTCGAACACAACGCAATCAACACGATATGATCAAATACAACTGAACAACACATAAGGGAGCAGAAATGGGGGAAACAAGGTTGTAACTCATGAAACGACCGGCCGGGTCGTTACACTTATTCAAATGATTTTAAACCTTATTAGAGCTTAGGGGTGTTCATAAAAATCCAAAAAATCGAACCAAACCGAAAATCAAATCAAACCGACCAAAAAAACCCATACTTTTTGGATTGGTTTGGTTTTGATTTTGAATTTTAAAAACTGATCAAATTTGGTTTGGTTTTGGTTTTAATCAGAAAAAAAACTGAAAAAACCCGAACCAAACCGACTATAGGAGTAGCTATTTCAAATTTATTATTACACTTATATATATGTATAATTTTATACAAAGTTTCAAAAATTTGGTTAAATGTTAATAGTTTGCACTTTTAGTATAGTTCTTTACCTTTACATTCTAGTTTGATTGGTAGTTTTCTTTTGTTAAGTGTAAGAATCCATTTCGGGTTAAAAATAATATATTTTTAATTGAGTCCTCAAATTATTCATCACTATTTGATTCAATTATCATCAATATATCTTGGTAAATAATAGATTTCTCAAAGGGCAATTGATTTGATAGTGTTACGTTGAGAATTTGGTTGCCAGAATATGTGTTTGGTAGTGTATGTCTTATATTTAAGAAAAAAGCAACAAATAACCGAAAGAACCGAAAGACCGACAAAACCCGACATAAACCGAATCGAGAAAAAACTGACTTAATTGGTTTGGTTTGGTTCTAATATTTGAAAATCGAATTACTTGGTTTGGTTTCTTTTTAGGAAAAAACCGATCCGAAACGAACCATGAACACCGAGCTTATTGGGGCTATTGCCGGGAAAAAGGTCATTGATCTAAGAGGAGTTTTCACAAAGGGATTTTTTCATTCCTATACACTATTTGAAACTTTATTATCCTTAATGTCCATGTTTAGCTAATTACCTGGCATAAACAAGTTTTGTTTACAAAATATATATAATCCACTTAAAAGGCTCCCAAATCCATTATTTGTGCCTTCAATCAAGGTGTAACGACCCGGCCGGTCGTTTCATGAGTTACCGCTCCGTTTCCCCCATTTTTGCTTCTTTATGTCTTGTTCAGCTGTATTATGTGGTATCGTGTTGGTTAGTTTGGGTTCGGAGTGGTTTTGTAGAGAAATGAGACACTTAGTCTCTTTTGAGTAAGCTTGAGTTGGAAAAGTCAACCGGATGTTGACTTATGTGAAAAAGGTCTCGGATGTGAATTCCGATGGTTCAGATAGCTTCGTTAGGTGATTTGGGACTTAGGAGCATGATCAGAATGTATTTTGGAGGTCCGTGGTCGATTTAGGCTTGAATTGGCGAAATTGGAGTTTTGGCGTTTTCCAGTTGGTAGTGGAGATTTTGATATAAGGGTCGGAATGGAATTTCGGAAATTGGAGTAGGTCCGTTGTGTCATTTTTGACGTGTGTGCAAAATTTTAGGTCATTCGGACAAGTTTTGATAGACTTTTTGATCAAAAGCGGAATTCAGAAGTTTTGGAAACCTTAGGCTTGAATCCGAGGGTGTTTTGATGACTCGATGTTGTTTTGAGTGTTTCGAAGGTTGGTATAAGTTTGAATAGTGTTATGTGACTTGTTCGTGTTTTTGGTAGAGGTTCCGGGGGCCTTGGGATGAATTCGGAAGATTTTCGGAAAGTTTGGGAATTAGAGGATGCAGCTGAAGCTGCTGGTTCTATCATAACCGCACCCGCGGTTAGGGGACCGCAGGTGCGATGACCGCAGAAGCGAGAATCAGCCGCAGATGTGGCCACAAGTGAAGAAGGCAGAAGTCGTAGGTGCGGATGAAGGAGCGCACCTGCGTGACCGCAGATGCGGGTATCGCCTCGCAGGTGCGGCTTGGGAATTTAAATGAAAAACCGCAAAAGCGGTTGGATAGGCGCAGAAGCGGTCCCGCAGATGCGGGGAATGGACCGGAGATGCGATATCGCTGGGCAGAACATATAAATAGATGCCTTCGCGAATTTTTGCAAAGTTTTGCCATTTTTGAAGATGGGAAGAGAGCTAGGGCAGTGATTTTTCAAGAGGATCGAAGAGTTTCAGTTGGGTAAGCTTCTTAAGCTTCATTACTTGTGTTTATGATTATTTTTCCATTGTTTAATCATAGTATTAGTGGAGATTAAGGAAGAAAATTGGGGGATTAGGGCTTGAAATTGGAGACCTTGATTTGAGGATTTGAGGGGTCGTTTGTGGTCGGATTTTGATGTATTTGATATGTATGAACTCGTGGGAGGATAAGGATTCTATTGATGTGAATTTTATCAAATTTCGAGTCGTGGGCCCGGAGGTCGAGTCGGACTAATTTCGGGATTTTTTATGTAATTTGATTATTTTCGCACGGGCTTCGTTCCCTTAGCATATATTAATGTTATAATTCTGATTTTGGATAGATTCGACACGAGTTAAAGCCGAGCCGAGAGGCAAGGGCGTCGCGGAGTAGTATTTCATCCGGTTTGAGGTAAGCAACCATTGTAAATCTAGACCTGAGGGTATGAAACCCCGGTATTTCGTATTGTTTTGATAAATGAGGTGACACACATGCTAGGTGACGAGCATGTGGGCATGCGCCGGTAGAGATTGTGACTTGGCCCGTCCCGTAGCGGCTATTAAGTCGCGTATTTGATTTGAAATCTTATGATATTCTGTATTTTATAGATTTATACTATGTTTTGTGCTGTACGCCGTGTTTGGGGCCTTGTGCTGACCTGTTTAGACCCTTAGGGGTATTTTTACCACTTTCCTCACTTTATTTGATTTGAAAGCATATCCTCAGTCATGTTTTACCTATTTATTGTTTAAAACCGGTTTCATTACTATACTTCTTAATATATGAAAACTGTTTCGGCTGAGTTCCTTGATTTTCACCGATATGCCCGAGTGGCTGTGAGGTTAATGACTGAGAGAGGTTGAGGACCTAATGGTGAGGATTATATATACATTATGGATCGGGCTACACGCCGCAGCAATATTATATATATATATATATATATAATGGATCGGGCTGCACGCCGCAACGATACTTATATGGATCGGGCTGCACGCCGCAGCGATATGTATTGGATTGGGCTACGCGCGGCAGCGATATGACGCCGCGATATGACGCTTGGGCTGTAGGAGCCCCTCCGGAGTCTATACGCCCCCAGTGAGCGTAGTAGACTATAAACTATGGATCGGGCTGCACGCCGCAACGGTTATTACTATTATTATTATTATTATGAGATATCTATTGAGCCGGAGTGCTGAGTGTGACTACTGATTGACGAGAGCTGAGTCACGGATGACTGAGAGGCTTGCCCGAGAGGCAATACTTATGAGTGATACCTTGCCCGAGGGGCTCGTTTATGACATTTTGCTTCTTTCACTCTTCTTTTTATACTGAGCCTCTATTGAAAAATGTGAATTAATGTTTTCAAAGGAGTTTTAATTGAAACTGATGTTTTACGAGATAACTGGCTATTGAACTGCGAATTTTGACTTGATAATTCTATTGGGATTTCTTATATGATTTAAATGTTTGTCACTGCACTCAGACTTTATTTACTTTAGTTACTTACTGAGTTGTCATACTCATGTTACTCCCTGTACCCTGTGTGCAGATCCAGGTGCCCGAGCATCAGAGTGAGAGCTTCCAGGACTCTCAGAGTTTATTCGGAGATCGCAAGGTAGCCGCACAGCGTCCGCAGCCCTGCCTTCCTCCTTCCTATCTTAGCATTTTGTTATTTCAGACTATTTTGTATTATTCAGACAGTGTTATGGTTGTACTTAGAGGCTCATGACTAGTGACACCAGATTCGGGATGTGTTAGTATGTTTTGTATTGGTTTCCACATATTTCTATTGGTTTATATATTACATATGAAGAATTTGAGACTTAACCTATTTTAGAAAAATGAAATTTTAAAAGGAAATTCGATGTGGTAAACGTTAGATTGGCTTGCCTAGTACTGTGATAGGCGCCATCACAACCGTGGTATTTGGGGTCGTGACAAGTTGGTATCAGAGCCTAGGTTACATAGGTCTCACGGGTCATGAGCCGGTTTAGTAGAGTCTCGTGGATCGGTACGGAGACATCTGAACTTATCCTCGGGAGGCTGCAGAATCTTTAGGAAAAACTTAACATTCTTGAAAGTCCTGTCGTGCGAATATGTTGATTCTAGTACTAAATTTCTGTTATTCTATTCTCTCACAGATGGTGAGGACACGTGCTACCAGTCAGGACAGACGACCACCAGTTGGGGCCAGTAGAGGCCGAGGTCGCGGTCGAGGCCGTGGTAGGGGTAGGGGTGTAGCCCGTACAACAGATGGGGCAGCACCTGCAGATCCACCAGCCGCCCCAGTTCATGATCAGATTCCAGCGGGGGATGCTCCAGCGGGACCAGCTCAGGCACCCGCTGTGCCTATTGTCATTCCAGGTCTTCAGGAGACCTTGGCTTAGAACTTGACCGTGTGCACTAGTCTTGCTCAGGCGGTTGCAGTTTCTACTACCGTAGCCACTTCTCGGGCCGGGGGAGGCACTCAGACTCCCGCCGTCCGTACACCCAAGCAGGTTGTTCAGGGATTGCAGACACCGGAGGCACCACCAGCCCAGCCGGTTGCACCCGCTCAGGGTTTTGTAGTACCAGTTATGCCTGAGGACGAGTAGCGTCGATTGGAGAGGTTTAGTAGACTTCAGCCTCCGACTTTCAGTGGTATAGAGGGCGAGGATGCCCAGGGTTTCTTGGACAAGTGTCAGAGGATTCTTCGTACAACGGGTATTCTGGAGAGCAGCGGGGGTAGCATTTACTACTTTTTAGTTTTCTAGAGGTGCCTTTAATTGGTGGGAGGCTTGTGAGAGGCGTAGGCCGGTTGATGCAGTGCCCCTTACCTGACAGCAGTTCTCCGTTCTCTTTTTCTGGAAGTATGTGCCATAGTCCCGCAGAGAGGAGCTGCGCAGGAAGTTTGAGCAGTTGCGTCAGGGAGATATGACTGTGATGCAGTATGAGATGAGATTTTTAGAATTAGCTCGTCATGCTTTTTGATTGGTTCCTACAGACAGAGAGAGGATCAGGAAGTTCGTGGATGGCCTCACATATCAGCTTCGGATTCTCATGACTAGAGAGAGGATGTCCGGCGCTACCTTTGAGCAGGTTGTTGATATTGCTCGAGAGATTGAGTCAGTTCATCACCAGGAGCGAGATGAGAGGGAGGCCAAGAGGTCTCGAGGATCTGGTAGTTTTGGTGGCGCGCCTTCGAGAGGCCAATTTCAGCACGGTAGAGGCCGTCCCTTCAGGCATGCTCAGTCGGCTCGCCCAGCTCATTTTAGGGCATCTTCGGGCCATGGTTCTCACGGTTCTCATCAGGGCCATTCATCACTCAGTGCCCTACCAGCCCAGAGTTCGTCTCGTGCTCCATCAGTTCAGGGCTCTTCCATGCCAGGTCCTTCTACTGGTCATTCCGGTGCCAGGGGTTCCTTTCAGTCCCCGTTCCCCGCACCAGGGAGTTGTTACGAGTGTGGAGAGTTTGGACATATGAGGAGGAAATGTCCTCGTCTTCTTGAGGGTCCATCTCAGTAGAGTAGTCAGCCTTCGACTTCAGCTCTAGTTACTTCACCACCCGCTCAGGCAGCTAGGGGTGGGGGTCAGTCAGCTAGGGGTCGCCTGAGAGGGGGAGGTCGATCAGGTGGTGGTCAGGCCCGTTTCTATGCACTCCCAGCCAGACCAGATGCTATTGCTTCAGATGCTGTGATTACAGGTATTGTCTCAGTCTGCCACAGAGATGCCTCTGTACTATTTGATCCTGGTTCGACTTTTTCGTATGTGTCATCATATTTTGCTCGTTATTTGGATATGCCCCGTGAGTCTCTTGCTTCATCTGTCCGTGTATCTACTCCGGTGGGCTATACTATCATTATAGACCGGGTATACCGGTCGTGTGTGGTGACACTTGGGGTCTGGAGATCCGAGTGGACCTCTTGTACTTTGTATGGTGGATTTCGATGTGATTTTGGGCATGGATTGGTTATCTCCGTGCCGTGCTATATTGGACTGTCATGCTAAGACAGTGACGTTAGCTATGCCGGGTGTGCCACGGATTGAGTGGCGAGGTTCAACTGATTTTGTCCCCAGTAGGGTGATTTCATTTCTGAAGGCCCAGCGGATAGTTGGGAAGGGTTGTCTTTCATACTTAGCCTTTGTGAGGGATGTCAGTGCAGAGACTCCTAGTATCGATTCTGTTCCTGTAGTGAGGGATTTTCCCGATGTGTTTCCTGTAGACCTGCCGGGCATGCCACCGGACAGGGATATTGATTTTGGTATTGATCTGGTGCCGGGCACTCAGCCCATTTCTATTCTACCATATCGTATGGCACAAACGGAGTTGAAGGACTTGAAGGAGCAGAACTCCTTGATAAGGGGTTTATTCGGCCTATTGTGTCGCCGTGGGGTGCGCCTGTCCTATTTGTGAAGAAGAAAGTTGCCACTATGTGGATGTGCATTGATTACA
This sequence comes from Nicotiana attenuata, assembly GCF_001879085.1. NCBI lineage: Eukaryota > Viridiplantae > Streptophyta > Magnoliopsida > Solanales > Solanaceae > Nicotiana > Nicotiana attenuata. Next base: position 142,264 of record NW_017672955.1, read on the forward strand.
GGCAGTTGAACAAGGTCACAATAAAAAACAAGTATCCTTTACCCCGTATCGATGGTTTATTTGACCAGCTTCAGGGAGCGAGGGTGTTCTCTAAGATTGATCTCCATTTAGGGTATCACCAGTTGAAGATCAGGGACTCGAATATTCTTAAGACAGCTTTCAGGACCGGATATGGTCATTATGAGTTCCTTGTGATGTCTTTTGGGCTGACCAATAGCCCAGTAGCGTTCATGCATTTGATGAACAACGTGTTCCGACCTTATCTCGACTCATTCGTTATTGTGTTCATTGATGATATTCTGGTGTGCTCGGGTAGTCAGGAGGAGCACAAGAAGCATTTGAGAGTTGTGTTGCAGAGATTGAGGGAGGAGAAGCTTTATGCAAAGTTCTCCAAATGTGAGTTTTGGCTCAGTTTAGTGGCTTTCTTGGGGCACGTGGTGTCCAGTGAGGGTATTCAGGTTGATCCGAAGAAGATAGAGGCGGTTCAGAGTTGGCCTAGGTCGTCCTCAGCCACAGAGTTTCGCAGTTTTCTTGGTTTGGCGGGCTATTACCATCGGTTTGTTCATGGATTTTCATCTATTGCATCACCCTTGACCAAGTTGACTCAAAAGGGTATTTTGTTCAGTTGGTCGAATGAGTGTGAGGTGAGCTTTCAGAAGCTCAAGACTGCCTTGACAACAGCTCCAGTATTGGTTTTGCCATCAGTTTCAGGTTCATATACAGTGTATTGTGATGCTTCGAGAGTGGGTATTGGGTGTGTGTTGATAAAGGAGGGTAGATTTATTGCTTATGCTTCTCGTCAGTTGAAGCCCCATGAGAAGAACTACACCGTTAATGATCTAGAGTTGGCTGCCATTGTTAACACGTCAAAGATTTGGAGGCATTTTCTGTGTGGTGTGTCTTGTGAGGTGTTTACGGATCATCGTAGCCTCCAGCATTTGTTCAAGCAGAAGGATCTCAATTTGAGGCAGCGAAGATGGTTGGAGCTACTAAAGGATTATGATATTACTATCTTGTACCATCCGGGGAAGGCCAATGTAGTGGCCGATGCTTTGAGTAGGAAGGCGGTGAGTATGGGGAGTTTGGCGCAAATTCTTGTTGGGGAGAGACCTCTTGCAGTTGATGTTCAGGCCTTGACCAATCGTTTCATGAGGTTGGATATTTCGGAGCCTAGTCGGGTTTTGGCTTGTGTGATTTCTCGGTCTTCTTTATTTGATCGCATCAGAGAATTGGCAGTATGATGATCCTCATTTGCTTGTCCTTAAGGATAGAGTTCAGCACGACGATTCCAGAGATGTGACTATTGGTGATGATGGGGTATTGAGGATGCAGGGCCGGATATGTGTGCCCAATGTGGATGGGCTTCGGGTGTTGATTCTGGAGGAGGCCCATAGCTTGCTGTATTCCATCCATCCGGGTGCCGCGAAGATGTATCGGGATTTGAGAATGCATTATTGGTGGAGAAGAATGAAGAAGGATATTCTGGGATTTGTAGCTCGGTGTCTCAACTGTCAGCAGGTGAAGTATGAGCATCAGAGACGGGGCAGCTTGCTTCAGCAGATGGATATTCCAGAGTGGAAGTGGGAGCGGATCACCATGGACTTCGTAGTTGGGCTCCCACGGACTTTGAAGAAGTTCGATGCTATTTGGGTGATTGTGGATCGGCTGACCAAGTCCGTGCACTTTATTCCTGTGTGTACTACCTATTCCTCAGAGCGGTTAGCAGAGATTTATATCTGAGTGGTTGTTCTCCTGCATGGGGTTCCAGTTTCCATCATTTTAGATAGAGGTGCTCAGTTCACTTTACAGTTTTGGAGGGCCGTGCAGCGAGAGTTGGGTACTCAGGTTGAGTTGAGCACAGCTTTTCACCCTCATACGGACGGGCAATCTGAGCGCACTATTCAGATATTGGAGGACATGTTTTGCGCTTGTGTTATTGATTTTGGGGGTTCATGGGATCAGTTTCTACCCCTCGCGGAGTTTCCATATAATAACAGCTATCAGTCGAGTATTCAGATGGCTCCATATGAGGCTTTATATGGGAGACGGTGTGGATCTCCAGTTGGTTGGTTTGAGCCGGGTGAGGCTAGGCTTTTGGGTACAGACTTGGTGCAAGATGCTTTGGATAAGGTGAAGGTGATCCAGGAGCGGCTTCGTACAGCGCAGTCGAGACAAAAGAGTTATGCTGACAGGAAGGTCCGTGATGTGTCTTACATGGTTGGAGAGAAGGTTCTACTGAAGGTTTCACCCATGAAGGGTGTTATGAGATTCGGGAAGAAGGGTAAATTGAGTCCTCGGTTCATTGGGCCTTTTGAGGTGCTTCCGAGGATTGGGGAGGTGGCTTATGAGCTTGCTTTGCCACCCAGCTTGTCGAGTGTGCATCCGGTGTTTCATGTTTCTATGCTCCAGAAGTATATTGGAGATCTGTCTCATGTTTTGGACTTCGGCACAGTTCAGTTAGATGGTGATTTGACCTATGATGTGGAGCCAGTGGCTATTTTGGATCGTCAGGTTCGAAAGTTGAGATCAAAGGATATAGCTTCAGTAAAAGTGCAGTGGAGAGGTCGGCCCGTGGAAGAGGCTACCTGGGAGACCGAGCGGGAGATGCGGAGCAGATATCCTCACCTATTTTAGGCTTCAGGTATGTTTCTTGACTCATTTGAGGACGAACGTTTGTTTAAGAGAGGGAGGATGTAACGACCCGGCCGGTCGTTTCATGAGTTACCGCTCCGTTTCCCCCATTTCTGCTTCTTTATTTCTTGTTCAGCTGTATTATGTGGTATCTTGTTGGTTAGTTTGGGTTCGGAGTAGTTTTGTAGAGAAAGGAGACACTTAGTCTCTTCTGAGTAAGCTTGAGTTGGAAAAGTCAACCGGATGTTGACTTATGTGAAAAAGGTCTCGGATGCGAATTCCGATAGTTCGGTTAGCTTCGTTAGGTGATTTGGGACTTAAGAGCGTGATCGGAATGTATTTTGGAGGTCCGTGGTAGATTTAGGCTTGGATTGGCGAAATTGGAATTTTGGCGTTTTCCGGTTGGTAGTGGAGATTTTGATATAGGGGTTGGAATGGAATTCCGAAAATTGTAGTAGGTCCGTTGTGTCATTTGTGACGTGTGTGCAAAATTTTAGGTCATTCGGGCAAGTTTTGATAGACTTTTTGATCAAAAGCGAAATTCGGAAGTTTTGGAAACCTTAGGCTTGAATCCGATGGTGTTTCAACGATTCGATGTTGTTTTGAGTGTTCCGAAGGTTGGTATAAGTCTGAATAGTGTTATGTGACTTGTTCGTGTTTTTGGTAGAGGTCCCGGGGGCCTTGGGATGAATTCGGAAGATTTTCGAAAAGTTTGGGAATTGGAGGATGCAGCTGAAGCTGCTCATTCTGTCATAACCGCACCTGCGGTTAGGGGACCACAGGTGCGATGATCGCAGAAGCGAGAATCAGCCGCAGATGCGCCCACAAGTGAAGAAGGCAGAAGTCGCAGGTGCGGATGAAGGAGCGCACTTGCGTGACCGCAGATGCGGGTATGGCATCGCATGTGCGGCTTGGGAATTTAGATGGAAAATAGCAGAAGCGGTTGGATAGGCGCAGAAACGGTCCCGCAGATGCGGGGAATGGACCGCAGATGCGGTGTCGCTAGGCAGAACATATAAATAGATGCCGTCGCGAATTTTTGCTAAGTTTTGCCATTTTTGAAGACGGGAAGAGAGCTAAGGCAGTGATTTTTCAAGAGAATCGAAGAGTTTCAGTTGGGTAAGCTTCTTAAGCTTCATTACTTGTGTTTATGATCATTTTTCCATTATTTAATCATGGTATTAGTGGAGATTAAGGAAGAAAATTGGGGGATTAGGGCTTGAAATTGGAGACCTTGATTTGAGGATTTGAGGGATCGTTTGTGGTCGGATTTTGATGTATTTGATATGTATGAACCCGTGGGAGGATAAGGATTCTATTGATGTGAATTTTATCAAATTTCGAGTCGTGGGCCCGGGGGTCGAGTCGGACTAATTTCGGGATTTTTTATGTAATTTGATTATTTTTGCATGGGCTTCGTTCCCTTAGCATATATTGATGTTATAATTCTGATTTTGGATAGATTCGACACGAGTTGAGGCCGAGTCGAGAGGCAAGGGCGTCACGGAGTAGTATTTCATCCGGTTTGAGGTAAGTAACCATTGTAAATCTAGACTTGAGGGTATGAAACCCCGGTATTTCGTATTGTTTTGATAAATGAGGTGACGCACATGCTAGGTGACGAGCGTGTGGACATGACCAGTAGGGATTGTGACTTGGTCCGTCCCGTAGCGGCTATTAAGCTACGTATTTAATTTGAAATCTTATGATATTCCGTATTTTAGAGATTTATACTATGTTTTGGGATGTACGACATTTTTAGAGCCTTGTGCCGACCTGTTTAGACCCTTAGGGGTATTTTTACTACTTTCCTCACTCTATTTAATTTGAAAGCATATCCTCAGTCATGTTTTACCTGTTTATTGTCTAAAACCGGTTTCATTACTATACTTCTTAATATATGAAAACTGTTTGGGCTGAGTTTCCTGATTTTCACCGATATGCCCGAGTGGCCGTAAGGTTAATGACTGAGAGAGGTTGAGGACCTAATGGTGAGGATTATATATACATTATGGATCGGGCTGCACACCGCAGCGATATATATATATATTATGGATCGGGCTGCACGCCGCAGCGATAAGTATTGGATCGGGCTGCGCGCCGCAGCGATATGACGCTTGGGCTGTAGGAGCCCCTCCGGAGTCTGTACACCCCCAGTGAGCGTAGTCGACTATAAAGTATGGATCGGGCTGCACACCGCGGCGGTTATTACTATTATTATTATTATGAGATATCTATTGAGCCGGAGTGCTGAGTGTGAGTACTGATTGACGAGAGCTGAGTCACGGGTGACTGAGAGGCTTGCCCGAGAGGCTATACTTATGAGTGATACCTTGCTCGAGAGGCTCGTTTATGACATTTTGCTGCTTTCACTCTTCTTTTTATACTGAGCCTCTGTTGAAAAATGTGAATAAATGTTTTCAAAGGACTTCTAATCGAAACTGAAGTTTTACGAGATAACTGGCTATTGAACTGCGGATTTCTTATATGATTTATATGAGTTGGCGTACTCACGTTACTCCCTGCACCCTGTGTGCAGATCCAGGTGCCCGAGCATCAGAGTGAGAGCTTCCAGGACTCTCAGAGTTTATTCGGAGATTACAAGGTAGCTGCCGGCGTCCGCAGCCCTGCCTTCCTCCTTCCTATCTTAGCATTTTGTTATTTCAGACTATTTTGTATTATTCATACAGTGTTATGGTTGTACTTAGAGGCTCATGACTAGTGACACCAGATTCGGGTTGTGTTAGTATGTTTTGTATTGGTTTCTGCATATTTCTGTTGGTTTATATATTACATATGAAGAATTTGAGACTTAACCTGTTTTAGAAAAATGAAATTTTAAAAGGAAATTCGATGTGGTAAACGTTGGATTGGCTTGCCTAGTACTGTGATAGGCGCCATCACGACCGGGGTATTTGGGGTCGTGACACAAGGGATTTAGTTACACCCTTTTCCTTTTTTTTTTCTCTTCTTCTCTTTCCTTATTTCTCTCCAATCATAGGCAGTGCCTTCAATCATCCATGCTGATTTGGAGCAAATTAAGAAGTAGCAAAATTGAAAAACTAAATATAACTATACCTTCGAGACACCTCCCACTCCAATAACTTCTCATAATCGCATCATTTTCCACTCCATCCTTCTTTACCGATCACTACTCATTCCCTCTACCTCAAATGTGAGAGTAATTCAAATATAAAATATCCAAAGATAAAACGAATCTATTAATAGAAAAAAAATAGAACAGGGCCATCAGGAACCAAAATTGATCCCTAGAAGCTTAAGGCTGTTGTACGGTCCGCATCATGGTTTGATCTTTCCAAAGATCGCATCACATGGCTCCTATATGTGTGTAATTGAGTAAAAAAGAATAGAAAAACAATTTAGAAAAAATCAAAAAAAATCAAAACAGAAAAGTAAGGAAAGGAGCTCAAAAGAGTATATGGGTATGAGAAATTCAACATCACTATAATCAGAGTGGTGTATGACTTTCTCTAAATAAATGTGGGGTCAGAAATAGAAGATATTCAAGAAGAGTGAAACTAACATTGAATTTGGGTTTTTCAAGAATATTCTTGGTTCTGTTGGGTTTTCCAATAATTTTTCACACATTATTTCTACCCAATTATATACAACTACAATGTCATACCACTTAAATACAAATTTTACAAAATTTATAAAATATGTCTTTTGTATATTTTGTATCTGATTTATACACAGTAAAAATAAATTTTATTCAACTAATTATATATTATACAATTTATCTACAACTTATCTACAACTTTCACATATTATTTCTACCTAGTTAAATACAACTACAATAATATACAACTTAAATACAAATTTTATACAATATGTCTTTTATATATATTGTATCTGATTTATACATAGTAAAAACAAATTTCATACAACTAATTATATATTATACAACTTATCTACAATTTTCATACATTATTTCTACTCAGTTATATACAACTACAATATCATACAACTTAAATATAATTTTTATACAATATTGTTCAACTTTCATACAATAGTTAAATATATATATATATATATATATATATATATATATATATATATATATATATATATATATATATATATATAACAAAATACAATTTTTTTACAATTTCTAAATATAATGTATATCGTGTCTTCTTCTTCTTCTTCTTCTTCTTCTTCTTCTTCTTCTTCTCCTTCGAGTTTCAATATGAAATTCAGCCAAAATCAAGTCTAATNGTCTCTAAGAAAACACCCAAATCAAATGTAGGAATATCGGCTCCTTTGCCTTTTTAGGGCTGTTCTTTGAAGCTATTTTCTTCTTCACTGAAAATCAAGCTAAGCACAAATGTTAATGGAGGTGATTTTTTGAAGAAGAGAGTAAAAATTTAGAATGCTTATGGAAGAAGAGAGGAAATAGGCGTAAATGGAGGGATTCTGAATTTTGTGAAGAGAAAATCGTGGGTGAGTGCAAGATACGTGGGGGGTGGGGGTGGGATGTGGAGAGAGAAACGTGGGGGGAGTGGAAGATACGTTAGAGTGATCTTAGGACACTAATTATTATCATTAATTCCCTTAAAATATACATAAATAGTAATTGGGTATATAATATGTAATTATAGTAAAACTTGAGTAGGGAGGGTAATATAGTTTCATATAGTGTATAGGAATGTAAAAATCTCTTTCACAAATCGCCATAGTTGGGAGGCTTATTGCAAGGCATAGCTATAATTTTGCTAATTATATTTTGTAGCTACTAATTGCTTGCCATAAGATGTATGTCGATGTATTCATTTGGTTATATACATTATATTCAATTCGGATTTATTCGTTCTTATATATTTTACATTGTATTTAATTTCACTATATTGAATTTGGTTGTATTCAAACAACAAAAAATCAAGAAATAGGGTGTATGTCGTTGTATTCAATTTGGTTGTATACACTATATTTAATTCAGCTATATTCATTCTTAGCTATTTTATAGTGTATTCAATTTCACTGTATTCAATTCGACTGTATTTAAACAACAAAAAAAATAAGAATATAGGGATATTCGATTTGTATTCAATTTACTTTATTCATTCGTACTACTTTTACACTGTATTCAATTTATTGTATTTAACTCGGCTATATTCAAATAACAAAAATTCAAAAAATATAGGGATCTCCCAAAAAAAGATCTCATTGGAAATACATAAATACATGCAAAAATACAAAAAACAAATTGTATTTACATTCACTAGTGGGATTCTACTGGGTTGTTGTTATTGTTGTTGTTTGTATTCAAAAATACACAATACACTCAAATCCGGCCAGATCTGAGCCGGCTAGATTTGAGAAATACAAGAAGCAAAATATAGCGAGCAAGGTCGCCGAAAAAACTGCCGGTCTAGTTAACGTCGGCGATGGTTGTGGGGGTGATGACAACGGCCAGACCTGGAACTCAAGATCATCGGTAAAAAATGGCCAGATCGAGAAAAGAGGAGAAAGAAAATGGAGAATTAAAGAAAGAAGAAGAAGAAGAAGAAGAAGAAGAAGAAGGAGAAGAAGGAGAAGGAGAAGAAGGAGAAGGAGGAGGAGGAGGAGGAGGAGGAGGAGGAGGAGGAGAACCAAAAGCGGTTGGGGAGGAACAAAGCAATACCCTATAGAACCTACAATAATAGCATGTTTGGCCAAGCTTCTCAAGAGGCCAAAAGTTTTATTTTTTCCTAACTTGAGGTGTTTGGCCAAGCTTTTTTTTTGAGGTGGGGGTTGGGGGTGGGGGGGAATGCTTTTGGGAAGAAGCAGAAGCAGTTTCTAAGAAGCAAAAAAAAGTAGCTTCTTCCCAGTTGCAGAAGCAGAAGTAGTTTTGACTTTTTTTCTTACCAAAAATACCCTTAACAAAATATATTATATACCAAAATAACTGTTAAATCTAATACTTAGGATATTAATGTATAAGTATTTCTTCTTATTTTTAGGATAGCTTTCTAATATATAGTGACTTTACGGGTGAATGCTTTTATATTCGTTGAATGATTTTTAATATATTTGACTTATATTAAAAGAATTAAGTACTTTTTAATTTTATTTTCATATTTTACTTTAATAAAATGAGAAGATTTAATTATTTCCTGTAATAACAAATTTTTGAGATTATTTATTTACTTATAATATTAACTATTAAGTAAATCTATTCATGTTCTTATTCGTAATCTGATACTTAAATGCACTTTCTGAAAAGTTTGGCCAAACATAAATTATTGCTCAAAAGTGCTTTTCAGAGTGATTAGCCAAACACAAACTGATTCTCTCCAAAAGTATTTTTTTCAAAAGCACTTCTCAAAATAAACTGATTTTTTCAGCTTGGCCAAACAGGCTATAAGCTTGTAGTTATATTTTGGTATAAAATACAAACAATAGCTACAAGTGGTATTTATTTTAAATTATATTTATCTAGGTTAAATATGATGTATAATTTAGTTACACTATGTAGTTTTCTCTTGATTTAATTGAAGGTAATTAATACTTTAGATAAGAAGCTGCAAATTCAAATGCAACTTGCAGTGATTGCATGATCTCACTATACCCCTAGCTGCCTACCCATTTTAATATATTTGTTTTCTTGTTTTGGACTACACAAAGATTTAAAAATCTTCAATAATTATAGTATGTTTAGCTAAGAGCCTATTTGGCCAAGCTTATGGGAGGTCAAAAAATTTTTTTTTTTTGGCCATAAAAAGTGCTTATTTAGAAATATAAGGTGTTTGGCCAAAATACAAAAGTAATTTTGAGCAGTAGGAGTTTTTCTGCTTTTGGGAAGAAGCTACAAATTCTAGCTTCTTCCAAGAAGTAGAAACTTATTTCTTTCCTGACAAAAATATCGTTAACATAAAATTATATATCCTAAATTATTCCTTATTAATTTAACATTTACTTTATCTTTCTCTTTTTTTAGTTTTATCGTGTTTTTATTCTTCTTTTCGTATTCCTATTTGGAATAATCTCTCTACTATAAATAGATCTCTTCTTTTCTGTTCTGCCTTTTTTTTTTCTTCGTCTCCTATTACTTTTTGAAATAGCAAGGCTAATCACCAAATTCAAGTCCTTTCTTCATAATGTATGGTTTTTTTTCTTTTGTAGTATAAAATATTATATGATCTCTAGTTTGTAGTTTTATTTACATTTCTTTTCGGCATACATGCATATAATACAGTTGGTAATGCAATACTACTTATTTTATTATTTTCTCAAGAATTGATAGTGTTTTTCATACATGCAACTTGCTAGCGCATATGTTTCTATCAATATTATTGCTTTATATACTTATATTTTATATTGATGTATGTTACTTTATGTTTTATACATTAATTACTAATGTTTGGCTAAAATGCTATACTTTTAGTATATTACTCACCATATATATTGTTCGTTTAGTGGTTAATTGTACGCGCTTGAGCAAATTATGTTGTTTTATGTGTAGGAGCATCGAAAAACAAAGATGAGTGAAAGTTACACAAAAAGAGGACAAAAATATGAGGAAAGAGCACAAATGCACGAAGTGCTCAAGTCTGGCTACATGCCAAGCGTAGCCAGCTTGGCCGTGCTACACGCTAGGCGTAGCAGGCTAGATGTAGCCAGCTTGGCCGCGCTATAAGCCTGGCCTCGCGAGGTCTGTAGCCCGATGGTCAAAAGTTCGCGAATTAAAAGACTCCGACCCGGATTTGAACTCAAGGACTTCGACCCTAGCCTATAAATACACCCTAAACATGTCTAAAGAAAGAGGAGGATGTTTTTGAGAGGGGATTCGGCCTAAGGAGGAAAGAACACACTAGGAGCAAGGCGGAGAATTCTTCTACGAGTTTTTCACTTCATTCTTCCTATTTTTATTATTGGTTATGAAAGTATTGTAGCTTTGCATACTATTATGAATTGCTAATTTATTATCTAGGGTTTTGATGGAACCTTTTTTAGGATGAATTCTTGCTACACTATTTTATAATTGAGACGCTGGATTTCTCTACTTGTTCAACTACGTGTTTATTGCTATTGATTGAATTCTCAATTAACTGTGCCTATTTATTGTGTATTGCTTGAGATAGGGTACATATTTAGGTAGTTGTTGAATACATCACTCCTAACATATGTGAGAGATCAATATGAAGGATTTAAGGGGATTAGAGATAACGAAACCTTGGTGCGATCATAGTGAGCGGTGAACTAGTGCTAGCTAGCGTAGTTCGAGGGAATACGTTAGTACATTGTGGTAGTTGCTCGAGAGAGAGCTACGACACCTAAAGTAATCACGATCGGTAGTGAATACTTAGACGAAATTATAGAAGACATAGCGAGAAGGTGTAACGACCTGGTCGGTCGTTTAGAGCTTTTGCACTTTGCTCGCCAGTTCTCGGGCATGACTTGCCCCGTGTGATGTATTATGACTCATGTAAATCGTTGGTTTTGGTTTTCAGGGTAATCGGAATGAAATTGGAAGAACAGTTCTCAGTTTGAAGCTTAAAATTTGAAAGGTTTGACCAATATTTGACTTGTGTGTATATGATCTCGGATCGGAATTTTTATGATTTGGTTAGCTCCGTTAAGTGATTTGAGACTTGGGAGCGTGATCGGAATGCATTTTGAAAGTCCGTGGAAGGTTTAGGCTTGAATTGGCGAAATTGAGATTTCGGCGTTTCCCGGTTGATAGGTGAGATTTTGATATAGAGGTCGGAATGAAATTCCAGAAGTGGAAGTAGTTCCGTTGTGTCATTTGGGATGTGTGTGCAAAGTTTCAGGTCATTCGGACGTGATTTGGTTGGGTTTTTGATCAAAAGCGGAATTCGGAAGTTTTTAGAAACTTAGGTTTGAATCCGAGGTGTTTTAGTTGACTTGATGTTGTTTGAAGTATTTTGATGATTGGAACAAGTTTGTATAAGGTATTGGGATATGTTGGAGCCTTTGGTTGAGGTCCCGGGGGCCTCGGGGTGATTTCAGATGTTTAACGGAGAAGTTGGAATTTTGTTGCAGCAGCTGATATTGCTGCTTCTGGTAATTTCGCATCTGCGGATTGGGGACAGCAGATGCGGCGCCGCATAAGTGGAGTTTTAGTCGCAGAAGCGATTAAGGAAGAGAAGTTCAGGAGCCGCAGATGCGGTTGGTTGACCGCACCTGCGATGGCGCAGGTGCGGCTACGTGGTCGCAGATTTGTGGATTTTGAGTGAAAGCCGCAGAAGCGGCAATTTGATCGCAAATGCGGTACCGCAGGTGCGGTGGGTTGACCGCAGATGCGGGGCCTGGCGTCATTTATTGCTTTTCCATCAATACTGTTGTAATTTCTGAGCAATCATTGTAAACTTTATTGTATGAACGTGAAAATACATGTCAATTTGTTTCATCCTTGTAAACTGCATCTTCAACATCATATTCCACTCATGCCAAACAAATACTATAGCAACGCTTATAATGAGTAGTTGCGCACTTCCAATACTACCACCCCCTAAATTTGGCAAAGACATATTTGCGGTAAAACCAGTCGATCAACGGTATAGTCGACGGTTCCGTGTCTTTCCCTCTTGAGTTGTCCACTCAAGGGTACCAGTCTAGCACTTCAAGATAGAAACCTTACTCCGTTAAACTGTACATGCATCATGGTAAAACCTAGCCGAGTCAGTTATGTTGTCCACATAATGACTCATTAAGATAGCCTTGTCCAAAGTCCACCGGGTTTCCCTGAAACCCAAACGGACACCTCCACGTTCTGTGCATTTATTTGGAGAACTTAAGTGCTTTGTTATGCTAATTATTGATTTAAATAGTCGAGTCTGGTGGGGGTAAGGGCCTAACACTTTGTTTTGCAGAAAATGAGGCACGAGATCCCCAGATTTGGCATGGTAACCAACATTCATCCAAGGCTACTGAATTGGTGGAACGACCTCCATTCTAGTGATCAAACACTCGTCCGCAAGTACCTAGGGAATCTGCCTTCTCTCCTAGAGATTTAACCTAACAACAGAATCATAGAGGCTGCAACATTGTTCTGGGATAGTGACAAATTTTTGTTCCGCTTTGGTGATCTAGAGATGACTCCTTTACTTGAAGAGATAGGGGGTCTAGCTGGAATTCCTTGGGAGACTCCGGGTCTACTTATGCCAGAAAATCGCAAAGGAAGGGGTTTCCTTAAAATGATGGGGTTGAAGAAAAACCCAGACTTAACCTGTTTGAAAGACTCCTACATCCCGTTTGACTATCTATACGAAAGGTACGGCCATAGCAAGTCATACCGCACCTATTTAGATGAACTTGCTATCACCTCATTGGGGCATGTCCATAGAAGGGTCTTATGTTTTCATGTTTTGCTTTTTGGGGATGATCGTGTTCCCTATGAAGAAGGCTAGGATCCACACCAGACTAGCCATGGTAACCAAAACTTTGATGGAAGGAATTGGTGGGCAAACTTTCAGCATAGTGCCCATGATCATCGCCAAGACATACCGCGCCTTGAACAAGTGTCAACAACTAGGCAGTCATTTTGAGGGTTGCAACTTATTGCTTCAGCTTTGGCTCATGGAGCACCTTCAGAAAGGAGAATACCGACAGGAGATCCTACACATAGATTGGGATGATCATATCGCCTTCCACCAGCCGAGGCGTATGAATTATATGCCAAAGATGTTCGCTCAGCCAGAGGA
>NW_017672955.1:158482-158824 GCF_001879085.1 Nicotiana attenuata
ACCAAAGAAACCAGCGGTTACCCTTAACCCAATTGTTGTGCAGAATCAACCCTCCAGGGACGACGAAGTAAATATGTCTATACCTCTCGAATTTGAAGCGCCTCCCTCTGCAAAGGCGCCCGGACCAATCGAGGTTGAATTTGGAGTTCCAAAGGCACCTACACCCTTTGAAGTTGCTGTGTTACCACCTAGGGTACCTATTCCGGCGGCAATGACTGACATAACACCATTCCACTCAAAAGCCATACCATGGGATTACACTACCGAAGCTAGGAGGAAAGGAAAAACAAAGACAGGAGAAACGATTGCCGCACAAGGAATGACTACAACATGGAGGGGCTA
>NW_017672956.1:0-6847 GCF_001879085.1 Nicotiana attenuata
GTGCGTTGGTTCGAGCCTTCGGAAGAATGTCCCCTGCGTTCTTCAACCCGAATGGCATGACCCTGTAACAATACGTTCCCCAAGGTGTGATGAATGCTGTCTTTTCTGCATCCTCCTCATCCATCAGAATCTGGTGATAGCCCGCGTAACAATCCACGAAGGAAGCAATCTCATGTTTGGCACAATTGTCAATCAATATATGGATGTTTGGAAGTGGGAAATTTGTCCTTACGGGCTTGCCTTATTGAGATCACGGTAATCAACACATACTCTGGTCTTCCCATCCTTCTTTGGTACGGGCACCACATTAGCTAACCAGGTAGGGTATCGATTAACTCGTATGACCTTCGCCTCAAGCTGCTTGGTAACCTCTTCTTTGATTTTCACACTGATATCTGTTTTAAACTTCCTCAACTTCTGCTTGACAGGCGGGCATGCCGAATAGACAGGCAATTTGTGGACCACCAGATCGGTACTCAAACCCGGCATGTCATCATATGACCATGCGAAAACATCTTTGTATTCAAGCAGCAATTTAATTATCTCCTCCCTGAGCGGGGCTTCCAAATGGACACTTATTTTTGTTTCCCGAACATTCTCTCGATCCCCTAAATTGATTGCCTCTGTGTCATTCAAGTTAGGTTTGGGTTTTTCCTCAAATTGATTTAACTCTTTACTGATTTCTTCCAAAGCTTCCACATCATCGTATTCCCCTCCATCCTCACACTCAATTTCCTGTATTACTATTTCACATTGATTATCAAGACTAGGCCGGCGACTCCTTATGCATGACACATCATTGAAATCAGCATAAAAGGGACTGTACAAAAGAGAAAAGAAAACAAAAATAAAGACTATCAGGAGAGAAGAAAAGAGGAAATTGCATTTCATTATAATTGTAAGATAACAAGGTTTAACTCATCCAAAATGGACGGAACATAGGAATCTGAATTACAACCCTGGAAATAATCCAGATTTAGTACTCAAAGAAAAATCAAAACTAACTACCACGACTCCTTCCGAATTGGAAGAGGAGTAGCTTCCCAGTTATTGAGCTTAGCCTGAGATCCCATGAACTGCACATCAAATTCACTCGGACCTTCGCCGGGTTCCACCATATTCACTTCATCGAACACCTTTTCAAACCTTGCGAGCATCTCCTTGTCGGGTTCGATCGTCACAGAATTTGGCATTGCTGTTGCTGGACGCCGTTTAGTACCAGACCGGACGAAGGAACGGGAAAGGCGGGGAATAGGTTTTGGAAGGGTCCACACTCTCTTTTTCATCTTTTTGGCTCTCCTTATGTCGGCTGAAGTGGGTTTGAAACCTAGCCCAAAAGTGTCTAGATTTCCGGGGAGAGACACCGGCTGTATGATCCCCTGCAGTGAAGCACCTAACCCCTTTCCGGGCAAGAATCCATTTCTTATCATCTCTGAGGCTACCATAACAGATGCGGCAGCTGTCTTGGGCATAGGAACACACTCTCCTTCCGGGATTTTATCAACTGGCACTGTATCCATGACTTGGTACACCCAGGGACCTTTGTCATTTTCAACTTCCTCAAAGGATGTAATAGCATTACAAGAATTGTCCTCTCCATGAACCACGATCTCCTGCCGATCCTATTCAAACTTGACCATTTGATGCAAAGTAGACGGTACTGCCTTTGCGGCATGAATCCAGGGCCGTCCCAGTAAAAGATTGTAGGAAACACTGACATCGAGCACTTGAAACTCCATAGTGAATTCCACAGGTCCTATTGTTAGTTCCAACACAATATCTCCCACTGTGTCTTTCCCTCCGCCGTCAAATCCCCGTACACAGATGCTGTTTTTATGAATTCTTTCCCTGTCGACTTGCAACTTTTCTAGAGTGGAAAGAGGGCAAATGTTGGCACTAGACCCATTATCAATTAATACCCGAGTCACCACGGAATCTTCACACTTCACTGTGAGGTACAAGGCTCTATTATGTTCAGTTCCTTCCAATGGTAACTCGTCATCAGAGAATGTCACCCTATTTACCTCAAAAATCTTATTCGCAATCTTCTCAAGATGATTCACAGTAATTTTATCTGGCACATGAGCTTCGTTTAGAATCTTCATCAAGGCCCGGCGGTGTTCATCTGAATGGATCAATAAGGACAATAATGAGATCTGTGCCGGGGTTTTCCTTAATTGTTCCACAATCGAATAATCCTGGGCCTTCATCTTTTTCAGGAACTCTTCAGCTTCTTCTTCAGTAACGGCTTTCTTTATCGGTGCCGAATTGTCTTTAGCTGCTTTAACCTTTCTCAATTCTTCAGGGGCAAAGCACCTCCCTGATCTAGTCAACCCATGAGTTTCACACACTTCTTCTTTAATTTCCTTTCCTTGGTACATCACAGTCACTCTGTCATAATTCCACGGGACAGCTTTCTCACTAACCACGGGCAATTGGGTCACCGGTTTGATGATGACTGGCTCTGTTCGAACGCCTTTTACAACCAACACAGGCTCGACAGCTGCTCCTGGTATTGTCACCTTAACAGGTCCTGGTTTTATTACCCTTACTGGTTCACTGACTGTCTGGCCCACTGCGACCAAAGCTTTCTTATCAACCAATTCCTCTTTTGCTTTACTTTCGCTTGCTTTAATCATCATCACAGTCTGCGACGGCTTCTTGTATTCTCCCTTCTGCACTATTTCTATCATGTGAGCCTCATGATGAATTGGTAGCGGATTTTGCGTGATATTGGGAGTCTCTAGAGCCTGCACCTCAATTCTCCGTGTATCAATCAATTCCTGAATGGCAGTTTTCAGATGCCAACACTTCTCTGTATCATGTCCAGGTGCTCCTGAGCAGTACTCACAATTCACTGAATGGTCCAGGTTCCTTGGGGGAGGGTTTGGTAATTTAGGTTCGATCGGGTTCAACATACCCAACTGCCTCAATCTGTGGTATAGGCTCGTATAAGATTCTCCCAAGGGAGTAAAAGTCTTCTTCTTCTGTGACCTATCATTCTTGTATGCAGGATTGGGTTGGAAACTGGTTCCAGTGGCATTTCGGTTGGTTCTTGGGGGCGGATAAGTGTTTTGGGGAGTGGGTGCGCGCCATTGGGCACGAGTAGGAGGTTGTGGGTATGTCTGGGCATGATGGACAGAGAAATGGGGGGTAGGAGGTGGATAGTAATGCTGTGGTGGGCCATATGAGGTATGCGGGTAAGCTCGGGGGTGAGGGCGAGGTTGGTGATAATATGGTGACGGACCCCTGGACCAAACCCTTGATTCCACTACTGCCACTTCTTCTTTCTTCTTCTTGCCTAATACTCCTCCGGTGCCGCTTTGAATGGCCTGCGTGGTTGCTTTGAGTGCTGAATAGCTCATAATTTTGTTGGACTTGAGACCCTCTTCTACCATGCTTCCCATCTTTACAACTTCGTTGAAAGTTTTCCCCACAGCGGATACCAAATGGCCATAGTAGGTTGGCTCTAAAGCCTGAAGGAAATAATCCACCATCTCATTCTCTTTCATTGGGGGATCAACCCTTGCTGCTTGCTCTCTCCAACGGAAACCGTATTCTCTAAAGCTTTCTCCGGGCTTTTTCTCGATTTTGGTTAGTGACAGACGGTCCGGGACTATTTCGAGATTGTACTGAAAATGACATGCAAAAGCTTGAGCTAAGTCATCCCAGGTGTACCACCGAGCATGATCTTGTCTTGTGTACCATTCCAACGCCGCTCCACTTAAGCTTTGACTAAAGTAGGCCATTAATAGCTCATCCTTTCCTCCAGCCCCCCTCATCTTGCTGCAGAAACCCCTCAGGTGAGCCACCGGATCACCATGGCCGTCGTATAAGTCGAACTTGGGTAGTTTGAATCCCACTGGCAACTGGACGTCAGGAAATAAGCACAAGTCCTTGTAGGCCACACTTACTTGACCCCCGAGACCTTGCATATTTCTGAAGGACTGCTCTAAACTTTTGACCTTTCGTATCATCTCCTCTTGTTCCGGGTTTTTGGGAGGTTTCTCTTCTTCAGCTGAGAGATTAAAATGGGGAGTGTAAGAGTATGGTTCTGGGGGTTTGAAGGTGGGTTCGGGTGGGTAATAGTGATTTTCCTGGGTTTGGAACAAAGGTTCACTTGAGGATCTGTGTAATGCGGTAGGTGGAGGAGCCACGAATATTGGGGCGATTGGTGGTGGGGGACCTGGAATTGGCTTGGAGGGTGGTAGTGGTGGTGTCTGAGAAGTGGTTCCGTAATATTGCCGGTGAGTAGGGAGAGCAGGATATGAGTTCGCTGTGGGAGGATCTTGGGGTTGAGTTGGTGTGAGGTAATTGGGATTGGCAGGATAGGCTGGTGGGGGATGTCCCTTCGACCAAACCTGGTACATTTCGGCCATCTGCTGCTTTAACTTATACATCTCCTCTCTCATTGTATTCACATCCATTGCCTCCTCCTCTCTGGATGGGTCAACGATGCTTGCTTCTAGATCTTGATTGGCCATTTTCGACTTGTCTTTGGAGCGTGTGTTGTAAGGGTGGGTTGCCTGAATGCCAGTCAGCTTATCACCTGCCTGGACTCATCAACAACAACTTGTTAGCGGTTAGGGCATTAACAAATAGATAACCGCACATTGATGGATGGATGCACCTAAGCAATCAAACGTTGCTATTATGTCGCTGTTCAATCACATGCGTCATCCCGGCTTTTATTCCCTTCTCTTGCCAATTAGTTCCTACTCTTATCTTTCCCCCTTTTTTTTTTCTCTCCCTCTTTTGGATTCTCTTTCCTTTGGTTTTCCCTTATTTGTATCATTCCTTTTAGTTTTCCTTTGATTTATTTAGAAATGGTCGAATCCTATGGAGATTGCCTACGTATCACGACCCCGCATGAATCAGACCAAGCGTAGTTCGCGAAGAATAAATATAAAGTAAAAGCAGAATATTTTTGGGAATTTTCAAGTTTATTGATAGCAACTACGTCTATTACAAAGACTCAAGACAGACTCTGATGCAAAAAGAACTACAGACTCCACATCCCTATCCTGAACAAAATACAGACTCAATCAACTGACTGTCTTTTAACAAAAGGGAAATACAGACTCCGACAAAAAGAAATACAAGCCCAAGTGACCTAACTTCATGAAATACAGACTCAAAAGGTAAACTCTAGCAGACTCACAGACAACTATGAATACATTAAAACTCCTGGTGCCCGCGGGACATCGTTCGGTCTCGCCGCGGGCCTATATGCAAGTTCCCCTTGGAGTCTATCTAAGTCATTCATTATCTGCTTCACAAATATCATGACTGACGCAAAGAAGGTAGTACGGGTCATGTTCTCGCACATCTGGCATTTCCGGGTAATAGAATGAGCAACGGTTAAGATTCTCTCTCGGATTCTTCCTTTCTCTTGAAGCAACCGCCCTATCTGCCGGGCCCTAGCCTCCAAAGTCTGCTCAAACGCCTGGCTTTGTTCTCGAAGTTGTTGCAAGTCCATTTCTAGCTGTGCTAATGCCCTATAATAGTGTTCTCTCTCGACTTTGAAGTCCTTTGCCTGTTTAAACATTCGGTTTTCTGCGGCAGTGGCCTTTTCCTTTAATCTTGCGACCTTATTGTCATATTCTTCTTTTAACTGCTTAACCATGCGAGCCCGTTCTTCTGCATTTTTAGCCAATTGTCTCCGGACCCCAACTAATTCCTTTTCTGCTTTGTCGAGGTCAAAACTGTAATCATTCACCTTTTGCCTTAGATTTGCTATAAGCTTTGTATCTTTGGCACTTCTGACAGGGTTGTCGGCCTCTATCTTCATCTTTTGTATTTGGGCTCGTAAAACTTCATTCTCCTTGGCCAATTGTTTTCTCTCCCCTTCGTCAGCCGCGGCTTGCAAGCTATTTTCAAATCGGAGGTCTTGGACCTGTTTTTCCAACGCTCTTATGCGGGCCCTGTACTCGTTTTCTTTAGCTAACCAAGCCCACTGTTCTTGTGATGAATCAACAAATTCCTGGATGTGAGGTCTTTTGGCTGGTCTTCCGAATGCAACGTCCCTTCTATACCAAGCCTGATAATCAGGCGACACCTCTCCTTTGGCTCGATCCCGGACACAAGTGTTTGCCGCCAAATATTGACATTCGCTCCAAACTTGGCGGACCATTGCTTCAGGAAACTGGCCATCAGGGCTAATCTCAACCACTTGCAAGCTAAGATCATCATCCTTGGGTACTATCTGGCATCTCCCCAGTTGCCTCAACACTCGATACGGTGCGTAAGGCTGAACGCTTCTAAGCCCCATCAGGAGAAAGTGTGGTCGGGCTGCCGGCATATATACGACTTCATCAACAGGTAGCCATCCCAGTGTCCACTCTATTTGGCCAGCAGTGAGGGACCGAAAATATGTTGTCCAACCCGTGACCCCTTCTGGCAATTTGACCCCTTTAGTTCTTGTGTAAAATTCTTCTATGCATGTTTTTTCTGGAGACCCATAGCTCAAAAACTGAGGGCGATGATACAGATGCTCAATCATCCACATTTGTAATAATAAGTTGCACCCCTCGAAGAAAGTTTCCCCGGCTTTACAAGCTGTAAGAGCACGGAAGATGTCGGCCAATACCATAGGTGCAAGTGTACTTTTGGCTTGAGTGATTAACGTGCTGACAACCCCAGCTATTTTTATGTCAATGTTCCCATCCTTCCTTGGAAATATTAAAAGCCCCAAGAAAGCTACCATAAAAGCGAAACATCGATGCTCCTCCCACTTCTGGCGGTTTCTTTTGCTACATATCTTACTTTCTGGGTTGTTGAACCCCCCGATATGACCATAGCGATGATATATGAAGCTTAGAGTACAAAAGCCATTTGCCAGGTCTGT
>NW_017672956.1:20626-33044 GCF_001879085.1 Nicotiana attenuata
GTTTTCCTTTTGGACTAATACAAACAGCCCAATCCGGGCAATTTGTATTTTTTCCTTATTTTGCTTTACATTTTTTTTTGTATTTTTGTATTTGTTTATTTTTCTGATTTTTTATAAAATGCCTAAACAAAGCAAAGACCTAATTAAGCTATTTTAATTCCTAAAATTTGCTTGTAATTCTATGCAAAAATCAGTAATGCAAAAGACTACTTTCTTGCAATTTCTTTGTATTTTATTCTAAGACTAATTAATACTAAAATTGTGAAATTAAATCCCTAAATGCTAATGCATATTTTTGGTATTTTTTATGGATTAAATGCATGAAATGAATGCACCAATTACCAAAGAATGCCACAAAATTCACACAAAATTATAAAATATTAGAAAAAAATTATTTTGCTTGAAATTTGGGAATTACTGCTTAGGGCAAAAATCACATGCTCACACCGGTATCTATCATTTCGGACCGGGGTACGCAGTTTACCTCGCGCTTCTGGAGAGCAGTTCAGCGAGAGTTGGGCACCAAGGTTGAGTTGAGCACAGCATTCCATCCTCAGACGGACGGACAGTCCGAGCGGACTATTCAGATATTGGAGGACATGCTCCGAGCTTGTGTTATTGACTTTGGAGGTTCGTGGGATCAGTTCTTGCCCTTAGCGGAGTTTGCCAACAACAAGAGCTACCAGTCCAGCATTCAGATGGCTCCATATGAGGCGTTGTATGGCAGGCGATGTCGGTCCCCAGTGGGATGGTTTAAGCCGGGAGAGGCTCGATAGTTGGATACGGATCTAGTTCAGGAGGCCTTGGACAAGGTCAAGATCATTCAGGATAGGCTTCGGACAGCTCAGTCCAGGCAGAAGAGCTATGCAGATCGCAAGGTCCGAGATGTGGCTTTCATGGTTGGTGAGCGAGTATTGCTCCGAGTGTCGCCTATGAAGGGCGTGATGAGATTTGGGAAGAAGGGCAAGCTTAGCCCTAGGTTCATTGGCCCATTTGAGATTCTCGACCGTGTGGGAGAGGTGGCTTATAGGCTTGACTTGTCGCCTAGCTTGTCAGCCGTGCATCCAGTTTTTCATGTGTCCATGCTTCGGAGGTATCACGGCGATCCAACCCACGTGTTAGATTTTAGCACTGTCCAGTTGGAGAAGGATTTATCTTATGAAGAGGAGCCGGTGGCTATTCTAGATCGGCAGGTTCGACAGTTGAGGTCGAAGAGTTTTCCTTCAGTGCGTGTTCAGTGGAGAGGTCAGCCTCCTGAAGCATCGACCTGGGAGTCCGAGTCTGATATGCGGAGCCGTTATCCTCATCTTTTTCCCGACTCAGGTACTTCTTTCTTTTGTCCGTTCGAGGACGAACGGTTGTTTTAGAGGTGGAGAATGTGACGACCCGAAGGGGTCATCACCTGTTTTTCCCATTCATTCCGCACTTCCGAGGCCTTCAAAACCTCATTTTAGTCGCCTCGATTTGCGAGCGCAGTCCGGGCGCGTAGCCGGAAAGCTTACATATGAATTCTGTATGAAAAATAATGAATTTTGATATTAATATGATTAAAGTTGACTTTGGTCAACATTTTGGGTAAATGAACCCGGACCCGCGATTGGACGGTCCCGGAGGACCCGTAGAAAAATATGAGACTCAGGCATATGCCTGGAGTCAAATTCCGAGGTCTAGAGCCCGAGAAATGAATTTTTCTGTGAAATTGCTTTTCTAAAATTTATCAAGGGAACTGGAAATGAAATTCGATTAAAAGACTGTGGTATCGGGCCCGTATTTTGGTTCCAGCGCCCGGTACAAGTCTTATATATGGTTTAAACGCTTTCTGTAAAGTTTGGTTGAAATCGGACGTCATTTGACGTATTTCGGACTTAAAATGGAAAAATTGATGTTTTATGAAAATTGGGAAGAATTCATGAGTTTTCAGGCTTGATCCGTTGTTTTTGATGTATTTTGGCGAATTGATCGCACGGGTATGTCCGTAGGGAGTTTTTGGAGTTATGTGTATGTTCGGTTTGGAGCCCCGAGGGCTCGGGTGAGGTTTGAGTAGGCCCCGGGAGGTCTTAGACCTAGAAATAGCAGATGTTGCAGGTTCGGGGAGTTGCAGGCTCCAGCGCGCCCGCGGTCGCCTTAGCGCGGTCCGCGGTGCGTGCTGCGCGGACGGGTCGCCTTAGTGCGTTCCGCGGTGGAAGCTTCGCGGCCGCGGTCGTCCATGCGCGGTCCGCGTAGCTAACTTCAGAGAGCCAGCATTTCCCAGGTCTACCAGCGCGGCCGCGTTCCCCTTAGTGCGGTCCGCGCTGGAGAGTTCAGAGAGTGGTATTTGTGCCGTTCTTCAGCGCGGCCGCGGTCCGCACTGGGTCTTCAGAGGGCATATAAGGTCGGGAATTTCAGTCATTTTTCACTTTTTCAAAACCCAAAACATAAGAGGCGATTTTCCGAACGATTCTTCTTCTCCAAAACGATTGGTAAGTGATTTCTAACTCATTTTCTTTTCTCCTTAACATCTTTAAACATATTTTTAACTTCAAAACAAAGATTTTAATGGGGAAATTTGGGAATTTTGGGTAGAACCTAGGTTTTTTAAAATTTGGGGTTTTGGACCTCAATTCGAGGTCCGATTCCAAAACAAATTGTATACTCGCGCTCGTGGGCGAATGGGTGATATGAAATTGGTTCGAACCTCGGGTTTTGACCAAGCGGGCCCGGGGTCGATTTTTGAAATTTTGGGAAGAAAGCTTAGAAAACTATATTTAGGCATTGGGTTTGATTTGTTCAGCTTATATTAATGTTGTAAGGTCGTTATTTCATAGATTTGATTGAGTTGGAGCCGAATTCGAGATGGAAGGCGGTCGTTGTGGATTGAATTAGCTGTGGAAGTTGAGGTAAGTGTTTGGTTTAACCCTAGCTTGAGGGAATAGGAGTTGAGTCTTGTTTGCTATTTGCTAATTGATCGAGTACGATGTATAGGCATGGTGACGAGTATCTATACATTGGTGTCTAGCATGACCGTGAGTCCTTAAAGGGTGATTATCATGATTTGTTATGAATTCCATGTTAATTGAGGATTTCTATATATTGTAAAGAACATGTGAAAAATATTATAATCATTTGATTTTCGTGGTGTTTTGGCTTGGTTGTGATACGAATTGAAAAGGTATTTGAGATTATGAAATTCTTGGGAGCATTGGCTAAGTGATAAAGTGAGATGTGAAGTAAGAAATGAAAGAAAGCTAATGAGTTATTAGTTATTCCCTTGCCGGGATGTTTTTCTGTTTGGTAGACTTTTCTCCCTTGCCGGGATATTGGAATTGTTGTTATTGTTCCCTTGCCGGGATTCCTTTTTTTGTTTGTTTATTCCCTCGCCCCATAGTTTGTGATTGTTGTTTGGGTGAGGACGAGTGATAAAGCACGAAGGGTGATGCCGTGCACGATTGTGATATGAATACTAATGCACGAAGGAACATTCCGTGCCATGATATGATTACTAATGCACGAAGGAACATTCCGTGCCATGATATGAGTGTTTATGCACGAAGGATCATTCCGTGCCATCATTTTGTGAGGTAAAGCATGAACGGTGATGCCGTGCACTTTATATGATTGTTTGGGTGAGAATGAGAGTAAAAGCACGAAGGATGGTGCCGTGCAGCTGTTGATTTCCTACTTTCGTTGATATTGTAGTTGTACTGTTTCATTCCTTATTTATTGATTTTATACCTGAACTGTTATAGTCCCTACAGCATGCTCCCCCCCCCTTGACTGGTTAATTGTTGTATACCTTTATATTGCATACGTATATATTGAACTGCAGAGGTTTGTTTGGTAGTCCGGTCTAGCCTCGTCACTACTTCGCCGGGATTAGGCCAGGCACTTACCAGCACATGGGGTCGGTTGTGCTGATGCTACACTCTGTGCATCTTTTTGCACAGATCACGGAGCCGGAGCAGCCTTTGGACAGCAGTAGTTGATTGGGAGCTGACTTCAGTCCAGAGATCCCGAGGTAGCCTTGCTGGCGTCCGCATGGCCCGGAGTCTCTTCTATCCTTACTTTAGTTTGTTATCCTTTGTACCGGAACAAACAGAATTATGTTTTATTCAGACATTGTATTTAGCATTCTCTAGACGTTCGTGAGTATGTGACTCCATTTCTTGGGTAGAGGATTTGTTAAACTTCCGCATTTCTTTCAGTAAATTATATATTGAGACATCCGCTTTAACATATTAAGTATTGCTGTTATTAAATGATCGATATTTGCTAAAAGAAGTAAATTAATTTGGCTTGCCTAGCTCCTATTAGTAGGCGCCATCACGACTCCCGAGGGTGGGAAATCCGGGTCGTGACAGAAACCCTTATCAAGCAACTCCTGCAACTGCTCCTTCAACTCCTTCAACTCAGGAGGAGCCATACGGTACGGAGGGATAGGAATGGGCTAAGTGCCCGACAACAGATCAATGCCAAAATCAATATCTCTTTCGGGCGGCATGCCTGGGAGATCATCTAGAAACACATCAGAGAAATCCCGTACTACTGGGACTGAATCAACAGAAGGGGTATCCATACTGACATCTCTCACATAAGCTAGGTACGCATCACACCCCTTCTCAACCATACGCTGAGCCTTAAGGAAAGAAATAACTCTACTGGGAGTGTGATCTAAATCACCCCTCCACTCAACACGCGGTACACTTGGCATAGCCAGCGTCACGGTTTTGGCATGACAATCATGAATAGCATAATGGGGCGACAACCAGTTCATGCCCAAGATAATATCAAAATCAACCATGTTGAGTAACAATAAATCGGCTCTGGTCTCAAAACCACTAAGAGCAACAAACCACGACCGATAAACGCGATCCACAACAAGAGAATCTCCCACAGAAGTAGAAACATAAACAGGGGAACTCAAAGAATCCCGAGGTACACCCAAATGCGGAGCAAAAATAAGAAGACACATAAGAATAAGTGGAGCCTGGATCGAATAGAACCGATGCATCTCTGTGACAGACCAAGATAGTACCTGTGATGACAGAATCGGAGGCGACAGCCTCAGTATGGGCAGGAAGAGCATAGTATCTGGCCTGGCCTCCCCCTCGAGGGCGACCTCTACCTTCCCGACCTCCACCTCTAGCTGGCTGGGCCGGTGGGGTAGCAACTGGTGCTGGGATCATAGCCTGAGAACTCCGCGGGGCATGCTGTGGAAGAGGAGTCTGTGGAGGTGCACCCCTCCTAAGTCTGGGGCAATCCCTCACCACATGGTGTGTGTCACCACACTCAAAACAAGCTCTGGGAGGACGTGGCGGCTATGACTGGCTCGGGCCAGGTCTGCTGGACTGACAACTGGAAGCACCCCGTGCAGGAGGCGCACTAGATACTGGAGGGCATAATAAGGCTCCTGAGGCCTAGGAGGAGCTGGAATATAACTAGCTGGTGGAAGAGCTGAATGAACGGGGCGGCTCATATAATCCCTACCATGACGACCTGCAGCTGGGGCACGGGCACCAGAATAATGGCCCGACTCTGGAGACCTCTTGGCCTCCCTGTCCTCTCTATCCCTAGCAAGCATACCCTCAATCCTCCTAGAAATGCTCACCACCTGCTGATAAGAGATATCCACCTCTAACTCACGAGCCATGCTAGACCTGATGCTGGGAATAAGCCCCTCAATAAACCGGCTACCAAGGTGGCACAGGGCAGGCATTCTCCTTATACGGCGACCCCTATTCTATTAGTCAAGCTTGGCAGCCCTACCAAACTTTTTTAAAAATGCAAGCAGGGATGGCTGCGAAGCCTGTATTGGGAAGGAGGTTCAGCAGGAAACAAGAGAGTAGCGATACCTTCCAAGCTAGCATAGATAGCAGTGGGAGACCAAACGAATGAACCTTCTCGCGAACCGTAGAGACCAAAGCCGGTACATGTCTAGCCAAGTCGGTGTAACGGATAGCATACTCCGAGACAGTCATAGTACCCTGGCGCAAATGCTTAAAATCCACCGTCAAGCGTCCCTGAGACTCTGGGGGGACATACTCCCTCGTGAACATATCTGAAAACTGAGCCCAAGTCAGGGAAGCTGTCTCATCCGGACTATCTAACTCATAAGCACGCTACCACTGATAGGCGGCTCCTCGAAGCTAGAAGGTAGTGAAGGAAACCCCGCTCGATCATGATATGCCTATTGTACGGAGGATACGGTAGCACTCCTCAAGAAATCCAAGGGCATCATCTGAGGCTAGCCCGCTAAATGTCGGAGGCTGATACTTCTTGAACCTCTCAAGCCTCTTCGGCTCCTCCTCTGAACTACTGCACTCTTCTCAGGATGAGCTGGGGCTGCCGGCTGTACCAGAATAACCTCTGGGACCTAATCAACGTGCACTCGCTCCTCAGGAGCGCGGGAAGGGGGAGTCTGTGCTCCTCCCCCGGCCTGGGATGTAGCTGCAGCAAGGGGAAGCAACCTTGACTGAGCTAGAGTGGTGTACATAGTCATAAACTGCGCCAGAGTCTCCTGGAGTGCTGGAGTAGTAGTAGCAGACGTATCATGTGTCTGGACTTCAGCTAGTACTGCTGGTGGCACCTCAGCGGCAGCTCGCGCGGGTGCTCTAGCTGTACCACGAGCGCGTCCTCGGCCTCTGCCCCGGCCCCGGCCTCTGACGGCTCCAGTAGGGGGCGCGAGTTCCTGATCATCTCGGGTAGCATGTTTCCTCACCATCTGTGAGAGAATAGAAGACAGAAGTTTAGAATTCTGATATCAAAAATCTCGCACTCAAGGAAATCAAACGAAGTGGAACTTTCCTAACAGTTACATAGCCTCTCGTAGATAACTACAGACGTCTCCGTACCGATCAGCGAGACTCTAATAAACCGGCTTGTGATTCATGACTCCTATGAACCTAGATCTCTGATACCAACTTGTCACGACCCCGGTTCACCCTCCGTGAACCATCGTGACGGCACCTAGTCCCACGACTGGGCAAGCCTGAAATATGGAAAAATAAACAAATTTCGGAAAGAAACAAGTAAAAACCACAATAGTGAATAAAATAATATTTAATAGTGTCGCTCGGCATACACGATATCAACTTTTGAATACTAATACTTTTCCCAAAACCCGGAATCTCATGAAATCACAAGCTAAGAATACTACATAGTGCTCTAACTCCAGAATGTCTAAAACAAAGTAAATACAGAAGCGATGTAACTACAAGAGAGAATGGAGAGAGACTCTTCGGTCTGTCGACGCAACAGATATACCTCGAAGTCTCCGAAAGATCGCCTCGCCTCAAGGATGGTAAGTCTGAGTAGAGGTACCTGAATCTACACATGAAAAACATGCGCAGGAAGGGCATGAGTACACCACAGCGGTACTTAGTAAGTGCCAAGCCTAACCTCGATCGGGTAGTGACGAGGAAGGTCAGGGCCCTACTGAGGTTAAATAAAATATAAAGTCAACAATGTAGAACAAGGCAGTATAAATAAGTACAGCAGTAAGAGTAAAACAGGATATAAAGGATAGTAACAACATAAATAGAAAAAAAGTAATCATAGTAAACAAATACAACTCAACTCAGAAGTAACAACCGGGGGATCTCCTAGGATACCGTCCTGTAGTCCCCAAATATAATATCCAGTGGATCTTTCGGGTGCAGTCTCGTAGTCCAACTCATCAATGCGGGGATCTACCAGAATACCACATCCGTAGTCCCAAACATAAATACTCAATATTGGGGGAAATCTACCGGGTGCAATCCCGTAGTTCCAATGTAAAAGTGCAGGGGGATCTCCCAGACTTCAAATTCGTAGTCCCAAAGTAAACATACAGGGGATCTCCCGGGATACTGTCTCGTAGTCCCAAAGTAAATACACAGCAGCAACGAGAAACTCAATTCAATCAAATTTGATACCAAGGTAAAGCAGGTATTCCTAACCTAGCATGCTGCACATAATTCAAGTAGGGAAGTAGAACAAATAAGCAATTAAATCAATTAGACATGCTTCCCTAAGCTAACAACAGGCTTAACTTGCAAGTAATGTAAACAAGAAAGGAAAACACAATTCTAAGTACTTAATGGAAAGCGGATTTTTCAACAATTAGCACAAGTACGCGCTCGTCACCTTACGTACAAGGCATTTCAATTAACAAATATAACAATCCTAAGGGGAAGGTCCCCCACACAAGGTTAGGCAAGCCACTTACCTCGAACCAGCTCAAAATCAACCCGAAATCACGTTCTTGCCACAAGTATTCGACTCCAAATGGCCCAAATCTATTCAATTCAATTGCATAATATAAATAATACTTCAAGTAACTAATTTTACAAATAAATTCAGGTAAAATGACCAAAATGCCCCTCAGGCCCACGTCTCGGAATCGGGTAAAATTTATATTTTCAGAATCCTCATACTCTCACGAGTTCATGCATACCAAAATTATCATAATCCAAGGTCAAATTCCCCTTCAAAATTCGAATTCTAGGTCTAAGAACTTTCTTCCCATTTTTCTCAATTTTCATCTCCAAATCCGAATTTAAATGACAAAACTAAGATAAGATTAATGGAATATAACTAGAAAGGAACGAAAAATCGTTACCCAATGATCTTCTCTTCAAAAATCTCACAAAATCGCCCTACCCTGAGCTACAATATGATTTTTCCAAGTTTTGAACAAAACCCTCGATTCTGCCCAGTAAAACCGCATCTGCGGTCCTGGGACCGCACCTGCGGTCCCGCTTCTGCGGAGCCAAGGTCACATCTGTGACATTTCACTAAAGGGGGACTTCCTCACCTGTGATCCTTTTACCGCAGATGCGGCGCCTTTGCGGTGCCCTGACCGCATCTGCGGTCAACTCTCTCTAGCCTCAAACCGCTTCTGCGGCTGTCCGACCGCTTCTGCGGTCTCGCACCTGCGGTCACCAAGCCGCAGTTGCGGTTATGACTGCAGACTTGAAACTTTAGCTACAACCTCTCAACTCCAAACTTCCCGTTAACCACCCAAAATCATCCCGAGGCCCCCAGGACCTCAACCAAAAGCACGAACAAGTCATATACCACTATCCAAACTTATACCAATCCTTAAACACCTCAAACAACATCGAAACACCAATTTAATATCAGATTCAAGCCTAAGAACTTCAAAAACTCAAAATTTACGCTTTCCATCAAAAAGTCTATCAAACCTCGTCTGAATGACCTGAAATTTTGCACACACATCACATTCAACAGTACGAAAAGCGTTGATCAATCAAGAGGGTTGCCGCCACTCCTTAATAAGGTTATCTGTTGTATCACTTCTTGCATTCTGTCCCACGCTTCATACCTCCTCTTCTTCTTAAGGTAAGATAAAGGGCCAGGATACCACTGAGCTACTGAGGAACAACAGGAGATTCAATCTCATAGAGTTCAATTCCCGTTCCCAACCCATGACCAATATGAGCTCGAAACTTCCTTCGTAACTCCCGGAACTTCTTCGTAGTGGCTCCCTTACATGCCCCATTTCAGAGGTCGGAGCTACTGCAACTTCCGAAATTCCATTTTGACCCTCGGATGAAAATCTCACTATCGAACCGGAAATTTCAAAAATCCAACTTTCGTCATTTCAAACCTAAATTAGCTACGGACCTCCAAAATGCAATCCGACCACGCTCCTAAGCCTGAAATCACCCAACAAAGCTAACGGAACCATCGGAATTCCATACCGAGGCCGTCTTCACACTGTTCCATCTACGGTCAAATTTCCAACACTTAAGCTCTCATTTAGGGATTAAGTGTCCCAAAACTCTCCAAAAATCAAAACCGAACATCCCGGCTATTCAAAATAGCAGAAACACGAGGAAAGCAATTAATAGGGGATTGGGACATAAATTCTAAAAATGACCGGCCGGGTCGTTACATTAGCAAAACTGTCTAGATACTTTTACTGTTTAAAGGGTGATGAATTATAAAAACATGAAAGATGGCTAGAGTATAGATCCATCAACTATTCTACTACAGCGTAAACTAAGCAACGACAAAAAAATATAAATCACACGAGTGAAAAGATATTAACCAAGTTGGGACTCAAAAATAAAATCTGTAGAAGATTAAATATTTAAAAAGATAAATCTAAATCATACGGAAGGAAACATATTCTATACATTGCAGTTTGATACTCATAATTGCTAGAATACTTTGTATCTTTGCTAGTGAATATGGTGAAAATAATTTAGTGTCAGTAGGAGCAGCATAATAGGTTTGGGAATTGGGATTTTGAGTTTAGTTACTTGTTGACTTGTAACCGCTTTCATGATTCCAAGGAGAAAGGAAAAATTTAATATTGTATTATGTATTATTTTTAAACTTAATATATAAAAAAATTTATATATAAATTTATTCGGTACGGTTCGATACTTTTTCGATTTATTTTCGTAAAATAAACTTACCCTAATTATTGGTACGGTTGTATATTTATATAAAAACCTACGATTTTATTAAAATAAGCCTAAAAATTAGTTTGGTATAGTACGGTTTGATCGATTTAGTCTGTTTTTAAATTTCCATTGACACCCCTACTATACGGTATAGAGCAATTTAACGTTTAGTTGTAAGATGCCAATATGCCATAAGATATAATGGGAGCTCTAACACTAGATATACACTCTACACGTCCCAATTTATGTGAAGGTGTTTGATTAGGCACGAAGTTTAAGAAAGAAAAGAAAACTCCTGAAACTTATGATCTAAAATGAGTCATAGCTATTTGGGTGACTATTAATCATCTTATTAAGAGTAATATGGCCATATAGGAAAAATTAAATCGCTGCAAAAAAAATTAAATTATTACTAAATATAGAAAGATCTCGTTCTTTTTTAATTAACCAAAAGAAAAAGTATTGCATAAATTGAGAGGGGGCGTTACAACCATTTCTAACATTTTGGCTGCCCCAGCTATTGGAATAACAAAGACGGAAGTCCACTTCAATTTGACCGTACTCTCTCGCCTCTGTTTTAGTGGAATTTTGCTTGTCTCGTGGTGAACTTAGTATGTATTTGGCACCTATTTGTCCCTTGAAGGAGCTTAGCTATTCATCTATATAATATAAGACTATAACTAGCAAATAATTTGAGACAAAAATAGGCATGACCAAATCTACTAAGTGCCAAAAACATCCTAAAGCCTGATAGGGACATTCTAATGCACATGGAGAAACACGGAAGCATATTGACTCCAAAACTACATGTACTTCTCAAACATTTTTCAAACAGAACCTTCTTCCCTTTATTCAAGTATCATCCTTCATTATATGTACAAATCTATTACAATTTAGAAAATTGGCTATGTTATAAAAAAATATAAAATTCGGTTAGCCACAAGTTCTTGTCGCACAAGGCACAAAGTTATGGTGGTAATATTTGTTCATCTCCATCGGAAACAGCTTTTCTACCTGCACAAAATAAAGGTAAAGTTTGCGTACACACTATTTTCGCCTAACCTCACTTATGAAATTACACTGGGTATATTAATGTTATTGTTGCTGTTGTATTGGTCCATCTCCATGAACAAGTCTATTACTTTACTAAACAAAGGTTTTCTGGTTTTCAAGAATTGCAATTAATATACATTCCATCCCCGCCCATCAGCTCCACAGAAGAATGTCCAACTAAAAGAAGTCCGACCTATGCAAATCCTAGTAATCAATACATTCAGGAGTTGATGTTCTTCTCGTTTGTAGTTATTGTTACTGTAATATATCTAACATCCGACCCCTTCCTTTACATATAATCTCATTTTTCTCAAGGTATGATGCAATTATAGCAATTAGTTGAAGTTGTTACAGTAGTCGGTGATAGGTTACAAGTACATTGTTTTATGTTTTGACGATCTAACGAACTTACTGTCAAGAACTAGATAAGGAACTTGTTACACATTCTCAAGACCTTAAGATCAAAAGGTTCCAACTTGGGATATGGTTCAACTCTTCAGAGTCAGAGGAACAACAGAGGGAACAGATAGCTACCGTTTCCCGAGGAAACTGCACAAGTCAACTGTCCCAGCGGTAAAGTTGCTGCCTACACACGCTACAGTGTAGAAACAGTGCAGCAGTCAACTTTATGGGGTATGTCTTGAGTCCGGAACCAAAATGTTGCTATTTTGGACTCAAAAGACACAAATAAGTGTAAAAAAAAGGTAACCATAATATATATAACGCCAGAAAACCTGGCGCTATATAATAACGGTAATTGCACCGTTATTATATAGCGCCAGGTTTTCTGGCGTTATACACTGTCAGAGTAATATAGCGCCAGGTTTTCTGGCGTTATACACTGACACAGTGATATAGCGCCAGAAAACCTGGCGTTATATCTCTCAACAAAAAAACCCTCCACCTTCTTCACCCGTCTTCTTCTTCACCATTATTCTAATCCCCAATCCAAAACTTGGTCCCCCCACTGTCCG